>NW_027133967.1:0-5000 GCF_037392515.1 Haliotis asinina
GCTCCGTCCGCCGTGACAAAAATACACGTCCGCCATTCCGGCAGGTTTAATTTTACTTACAGGTGGCTAGGGAAACATTGTCTTTAATTCCTACACAAGAAAACGCTCCGTCCGCCATCATTAAAAAATACATGTCCGCGATGAAAGACCTTGCAAGACCTTGTAAGGCCTACAGGGCACAGTCAGGCTTATTCGTATTTACAACTGCCTACCCCCACACCATTGTCTTTCATTCCAACACTAAGTGAATTCCCCCCTTACAAAAACACATGTCCTCGATTCCCCTACAAAGTAAGTAGTGAGACACCACGGTCCCTTGACCAAGAGATACGGGCAGGTTCAAGTTGACTTATGTCTGGCTAGGAAAACCATCGTCTTTCATTCCAACGCAAGAAAACACTCCGTCCGCCGTCACGAAACTACACGTCCGCCATTCCGGCAGGCTTCATTTCACTTATAGGTGGCTAGGAAAACATTGTCTTTACTTCCTACACAAGAAAACGCTCCGTCCGCCGTGACAAAAATACACGTCCGCCATTCCGGCAGGTTGAATTTTACTTACAGGTGGCTAGGGAAACCACTGTCTTTAATTCAAACACAACACCCAATGCCGCAAGTGCGTCCGTGCGCCGGCACATACGTACACGTCCGCCATTCCGGCAGGCTTCATTTCACTTACAGGCGGCTAGGAAAACATTGTCTTTCATTCCTACACAAGAAAACGCTCCGTCCGCCATCGTTAAAAAATACATGTCCGCGATGTAAGACCTCGTCAGACCTTGTAAGACCTACAGGGCACAGTCAGGCGCATTCGTATTTACAATTGCCGACCCAGAACCATTGTCTTTCATTCCAACACTCCGCGAATTCCCCGCCACAACAACCCATGTCCGCGATTCCCCTACAAAGTCAAACGCCCACGTCACCACCACGCACCAAAAACATCACAGACAAACAACGCCAACGCAGACCAAACGTCCACGCCGCTCAGGGCAACCCACCAACGACGCAAGTGCGGCAGCGCGAACGGTAAGCTGGTGGGGCACCGCCGACAACATCATCGCACGGACGGCGCACCGTGCCAAGCCTCCCGTCGCACCCCGCAAGTCCAAACTCAAATCGAAGCCGAAAAGGGTTGCTTGCGGCAACGGGGCGACACACAAAGCCAACACGGGAGCACGTCCCACAACGCGCCCCACAGGTCACTCCCACAAAACACAATCTAAAAAGGCGCACCCCCAAAGGACTGCAAAACAGGGGACGGCGGCACGCCCGTCACGCCATACCTCCAAAAACAGGCATCCCACAACGCGCCCCACAGGTCACTCTCAAAAACACAATCTAAAAAAGCGCACCCCAACGGACTGAAAAACGGGACGGCGGCACGCCCGTCACGCCATACCTCCAAAATCATGCATCCCACAACGCGCCCCACGGGTCACTCTCAAAAACACAATCCAAAACAGCGCACCTCAACGGACTGAAAAACGGGACGGCGGCACGCCCGTCACGCCATACCTCCAAAATCATGCATCCCACAACGCGTCCCACAGGTGACTCTCAAAAACACAATCTGAAAAAGCGCACCTCAACGGACTGAAAAACGGGACGGCGGCACGCCCGTCACGCCATACCTCCAAAAAACATGCATCCCAGAACGCGTCCCACAGGTCACTCTCAAAAACACAATCTGAAAAAGCGCACCTCAACGGACTGAAAAACGGGACGGCGGCACCCATGCCACACCATACCTCCAAAAACATGCACCCCACAACGCGCCCCACAGGTCACTCTCAAAAACACAATCCAAAAAAGCGCACCTCCACGGACTGAAAAACGGGACGGCGGCACGCCCGTCACGCCATACCTCCAAAAAACATGCATCCCACAACGCGTCCCACCGGTCACTCTCAAAAACACAATCTGAAAAAGCGCACCTCAACGGACTGCAAAAAGGGACGGCGGCACGCCCGTCATGCTATACCTATATAAAAGGCCATCCCAGAACGCGCCCCACAGGTCACTCTCAAAAACACAATCCAAAAAAGCGCACCTCAACGAACTGAAAAACGGGACGGCGGCACGCCCGTCACGCCATACCTCCAAAATCAGGCATCCCACAACGCGCTCCACAGGTCACTCTCAAAAACACAATCTGAAAAAGCGCACCTCAACGGACTGAAAAACGGGACGGCGGCACGCCCGTCACGCCATACCTCCAAAAACAGGCATCCCACAACGCGCCCCACGGGTCACTCTCAAAAACACAATCTGAAAAAGCGCACCTCAACGGACTGAAAAACGGGACGGCGGCACGCCCGTCACGCCATACCTCCAAAAAACATGCATCCCAGAACGCGTCCCACAGGTCACTCTCAAAAACACAATCTGAAAAAGCGCACCTCAACGGACTGAAAAACGGGACGGCGGCACCCATGCCACACCATACCTCCAAAAACATGCACCCCACAACGCGCCCCACAGGTCACTCTCAAAAACACAATCCAAAAAAGCGCACCTCCACGGACTGAAAAACGGGACGGCGGCACGCCCGTCACGCCATACCTCCAAAAAACATGCATCCCACAACGCGTCCCACCGGTCACTCTCAAAAACACAATCTGAAAAAGCGCACCTCAACGGACTGCAAAAAGGGACGGCGGCACGCCCGTCATGCTATACCTATATAAAAGGCCATCCCAGAACGCGCCCCACAGGTCACTCTCAAAAACACAATCCAAAAAAGCGCACCTCAACGAACTGAAAAACGGGACGGCGGCACGCCCGTCACGCCATACCTCCAAAATCAGGCATCCCACAACGCGCTCCACAGGTCACTCTCAAAAACACAATCTGAAAAAGCGCACCTCAACGGACTGAAAAACGGGACGGCGGCACGCCCGTCACGCCATACCTCCAAAAACAGGCATCCCACAACGCGCCCCACGGGTCACTCTCAAAAACACAATCTGAAAAAGCGCACCTCAACGGACTGAAAAACGGGACGGCGGCACGCCCGTCACGCCATACCTCCAAAAACATGCATCCCACAACGCGTCCCACAGGTCACTCTCAAAAACACAACCTAAAAAAGCGCGCCGCAACGGGCCGGCTCGATTTTTCGTCTTTACCCTAACTTCTGCCCTAACACTATCCGTTAGCTCGATTTGTGGTGCTAACCCTAAGTCCAGCCCTAACCGTATCCGTTAAGTCCATTTGCGGCGCTAACCCTAGCTCTTGCCCTAACCGCATCCGTTCACTTCATTTCTGGTGCTAACCCTAACCCTTGCCCTAACCGCATCCGTTCACTTCATCTATGGTGCTAACCCTAAGTCCAGCCCTAACCGTATCCGTTAAGTCCATTTGCGGCGCTAACCCTAGCTCTTGCCCTAACCGCATCCGTTCACTTCATTTCTGGTGCTAACCCTAACCCTTGCCCTAACCGCATCCGTTCACTTCATCTATGGTGCTAACCCTAAGTCCTGCCCTAACCGTATCCGTTAAGTCCATTTGCGTTGCTAACCCTAAGTCTTGCCCTAACCGTATCCGTTAAGTCGATTGGTGGTGCTAACCCTAACTCTTGCCCTAACCGTATCCGTTCACTCCATTTGTGGTGCTAACCCTAACCCTTGCCCTAACCGTATCCGTTAAGTCGATTGGTGGTGCTAACCCTAACTCTTGCCCTAACCGTATCCGTTCACTCCATTTGTGGTGCTAACCCTAACCCTTGCCCTAACCGTATCCGTTAAGTCGATTGGTGGTGCTAACCCTAACCCTAACCGTATCCGTTAGCTCGATTTCTAGTGCTAACCCTAACCCTTGCCCTAACCGTATCCGTTCACTTCATCTATGGTGCTAACCCTAACTCTTGCCCTAACCGTATCCGTTCACTTCATCTACGGTGCTAACCCTAACTTCTGCCCTAACCGTATCCGTTAGCTCGATTTGTGGTGCTAACCCTAGCTCTTGCCCTAACCGTATCCGTTCACTTCATCTACGGTGCTAACCCTAACAGTATCCGTTACCATCATTTCTGGTGCTAACCCTAACCCTTGCCCTAACCGCATCCGTTCACTTCATGTCTGGTGCTAACCCTAAGTCCTGCCCTAACCGTATCCGTTAAGTCCATTTGCGGTGCTAACCCTAACTCTAGCCCTAACCGCATCCGTTCACTTCATTTGTGGTGCTAACCCTAACTTCTGCCCTAACCGTATCCGTTAACTCGATTTGCGGTGCTTACCTTAACCCTAACCGCATCCGTTCACTCCATTTGCGGTGCTAACCCTAACCCTAACCCTTACCGTATCCTTTAACTTCATCTGTGGTGCTAACCCTAGCTTTTGCCCTAACCGTATCCGTTCACTCGATGTGCGTTCTTAACCCTAGCTCTTGCCCTAACCTGAACTTCCTTGAAGGTGCCAGCCCTAGCCAGCCCTGCCCCTTCCCTAACGCGCTCCGTTACCTCCATCCATTTGGGGGGACAAACAACATTCCACGCCCGATATGATGGACAACAAAAGACGGGACGGGCGGACATGCCACGGCGGTCCCACCTACCAGCCTCTCGGACACTTGAACGGAAAAAAAAAAGAAAAAAAAAGAGGTCTACAGCACCGGGAGTTCCCAGGCGGTCACCCATCCAAGTACTATCCCGGCCCGACAGGGATTCACTTCGCGGACCAGACGAGAAGCGGTGCTTTACCAGTGGTGTGGCCGTAGACGTAAGCAAAACCATTTTCACACGATGTCTATCGCGTCTGGGGCAAGCATGCACAGTCACCTAAAAGTGAAAACGTTCGGAATGCCACCACGGGGTATGAGGAAATTAGGTCAAAAAAAGTCAAAACGATCGGGAACTTACCTCGAGGGTGCGATGACCTGCCGTGTTTTCGTCCAAATACCGAGGCAAAAATCACCAGTACGCAGAGTCGCCACCTCCAAAGTCAAAACGCTCGGTGGGCTATCTCGAGGGTACGATGACCAGCCGTGTTTTCGTCCAA
>NW_027133967.1:15000-20000 GCF_037392515.1 Haliotis asinina
ACACAAGAAAACGCTCCGTCCGCCGTGACAAAAATACACGTCCGCCATTCCGGCAGGTTGAATTTTACTTACAGGTGGCTAGGGAAACCACTGTCTTTAATTCAAACACAACACCCAATGCCGCAAGTGCGTCCGTGCGCCGGCACATACGTACACGTCCGCCATTCCGGCAGGCTTCATTTCACTTACAGGCGGCTAGGAAAACATTGTCTTTCATTCCTACACAAGAAAACGCTCCGTCCGCCATCGTTAAAAAATACATGTCCGCGATGTAAGACCTCGTCAGACCTTGTAAGACCTACAGGGCACAGTCAGGCGCATTCGTATTTACAATTGCCGACCCAGAACCATTGTCTTTCATTCCAACACTCCGCGAATTCCCCGCCACAACAACCCATGTCCGCGATTCCCCTACAAAGTCAAACGCCCACGTCACCACCACGCACCAAAAACATCACAGACAAACAACGCCAACGCAGACCAAACGTCCACGCCGCTCAGGGCAACCCACCAACGACGCAAGTGCGGCAGCGCGAACGGTAAGCTGGTGGGGCACCGCCGACAACATCATCGCACGGACGGCGCACCGTGCCAAGCCTCCCGTCGCACCCCGCAAGTCCAAACTCAAATCGAAGCCGAAAAGGGTTGCTTGCGGCAACGGGGCGACACACAAAGCCAACACGGGAGCACGTCCCACAACGCGCCCCACAGGTCACTCCCACAAAACACAATCTAAAAAGGCGCACCCCCAAAGGACTGCAAAACAGGGGACGGCGGCACGCCCGTCACGCCATACCTCCAAAAACAGGCATCCCACAACGCGCCCCACAGGTCACTCTCAAAAACACAATCTAAAAAAGCGCACCCCAACGGACTGAAAAACGGGACGGCGGCACGCCCGTCACGCCATACCTCCAAAATCATGCATCCCACAACGCGCCCCACGGGTCACTCTCAAAAACACAATCCAAAACAGCGCACCTCAACGGACTGAAAAACGGGACGGCGGCACGCCCGTCACGCCATACCTCCAAAATCATGCATCCCACAACGCGTCCCACAGGTGACTCTCAAAAACACAATCTGAAAAAGCGCACCTCAACGGACTGAAAAACGGGACGGCGGCACGCCCGTCACGCCATACCTCCAAAAAACATGCATCCCAGAACGCGTCCCACAGGTCACTCTCAAAAACACAATCTGAAAAAGCGCACCTCAACGGACTGAAAAACGGGACGGCGGCACCCATGCCACACCATACCTCCAAAAACATGCACCCCACAACGCGCCCCACAGGTCACTCTCAAAAACACAATCCAAAAAAGCGCACCTCCACGGACTGAAAAACGGGACGGCGGCACGCCCGTCACGCCATACCTCCAAAAAACATGCATCCCACAACGCGTCCCACCGGTCACTCTCAAAAACACAATCTGAAAAAGCGCACCTCAACGGACTGCAAAAAGGGACGGCGGCACGCCCGTCATGCTATACCTATATAAAAGGCCATCCCAGAACGCGCCCCACAGGTCACTCTCAAAAACACAATCCAAAAAAGCGCACCTCAACGAACTGAAAAACGGGACGGCGGCACGCCCGTCACGCCATACCTCCAAAATCAGGCATCCCACAACGCGCTCCACAGGTCACTCTCAAAAACACAATCTGAAAAAGCGCACCTCAACGGACTGAAAAACGGGACGGCGGCACGCCCGTCACGCCATACCTCCAAAAACAGGCATCCCACAACGCGCCCCACGGGTCACTCTCAAAAACACAATCTGAAAAAGCGCACCTCAACGGACTGAAAAACGGGACGGCGGCACGCCCGTCACGCCATACCTCCAAAAAACATGCATCCCAGAACGCGTCCCACAGGTCACTCTCAAAAACACAATCTGAAAAAGCGCACCTCAACGGACTGAAAAACGGGACGGCGGCACCCATGCCACACCATACCTCCAAAAACATGCACCCCACAACGCGCCCCACAGGTCACTCTCAAAAACACAATCCAAAAAAGCGCACCTCCACGGACTGAAAAACGGGACGGCGGCACGCCCGTCACGCCATACCTCCAAAAAACATGCATCCCACAACGCGTCCCACCGGTCACTCTCAAAAACACAATCTGAAAAAGCGCACCTCAACGGACTGCAAAAAGGGACGGCGGCACGCCCGTCATGCTATACCTATATAAAAGGCCATCCCAGAACGCGCCCCACAGGTCACTCTCAAAAACACAATCCAAAAAAGCGCACCTCAACGAACTGAAAAACGGGACGGCGGCACGCCCGTCACGCCATACCTCCAAAATCAGGCATCCCACAACGCGCTCCACAGGTCACTCTCAAAAACACAATCTGAAAAAGCGCACCTCAACGGACTGAAAAACGGGACGGCGGCACGCCCGTCACGCCATACCTCCAAAAACAGGCATCCCACAACGCGCCCCACGGGTCACTCTCAAAAACACAATCTGAAAAAGCGCACCTCAACGGACTGAAAAACGGGACGGCGGCACGCCCGTCACGCCATACCTCCAAAAACATGCATCCCACAACGCGTCCCACAGGTCACTCTCAAAAACACAACCTAAAAAAGCGCGCCGCAACGGGCCGGCTCGATTTTTCGTCTTTACCCTAACTTCTGCCCTAACACTATCCGTTAGCTCGATTTGTGGTGCTAACCCTAAGTCCAGCCCTAACCGTATCCGTTAAGTCCATTTGCGGCGCTAACCCTAGCTCTTGCCCTAACCGCATCCGTTCACTTCATTTCTGGTGCTAACCCTAACCCTTGCCCTAACCGCATCCGTTCACTTCATCTATGGTGCTAACCCTAAGTCCAGCCCTAACCGTATCCGTTAAGTCCATTTGCGGCGCTAACCCTAGCTCTTGCCCTAACCGCATCCGTTCACTTCATTTCTGGTGCTAACCCTAACCCTTGCCCTAACCGCATCCGTTCACTTCATCTATGGTGCTAACCCTAAGTCCTGCCCTAACCGTATCCGTTAAGTCCATTTGCGTTGCTAACCCTAAGTCTTGCCCTAACCGTATCCGTTAAGTCGATTGGTGGTGCTAACCCTAACTCTTGCCCTAACCGTATCCGTTCACTCCATTTGTGGTGCTAACCCTAACCCTTGCCCTAACCGTATCCGTTAAGTCGATTGGTGGTGCTAACCCTAACTCTTGCCCTAACCGTATCCGTTCACTCCATTTGTGGTGCTAACCCTAACCCTTGCCCTAACCGTATCCGTTAAGTCGATTGGTGGTGCTAACCCTAACCCTAACCGTATCCGTTAGCTCGATTTCTAGTGCTAACCCTAACCCTTGCCCTAACCGTATCCGTTCACTTCATCTATGGTGCTAACCCTAACTCTTGCCCTAACCGTATCCGTTCACTTCATCTACGGTGCTAACCCTAACTTCTGCCCTAACCGTATCCGTTAGCTCGATTTGTGGTGCTAACCCTAGCTCTTGCCCTAACCGTATCCGTTCACTTCATCTACGGTGCTAACCCTAACAGTATCCGTTACCATCATTTCTGGTGCTAACCCTAACCCTTGCCCTAACCGCATCCGTTCACTTCATGTCTGGTGCTAACCCTAAGTCCTGCCCTAACCGTATCCGTTAAGTCCATTTGCGGTGCTAACCCTAACTCTAGCCCTAACCGCATCCGTTCACTTCATTTGTGGTGCTAACCCTAACTTCTGCCCTAACCGTATCCGTTAACTCGATTTGCGGTGCTTACCTTAACCCTAACCGCATCCGTTCACTCCATTTGCGGTGCTAACCCTAACCCTAACCCTTACCGTATCCTTTAACTTCATCTGTGGTGCTAACCCTAGCTTTTGCCCTAACCGTATCCGTTCACTCGATGTGCGTTCTTAACCCTAGCTCTTGCCCTAACCTGAACTTCCTTGAAGGTGCCAGCCCTAGCCAGCCCTGCCCCTTCCCTAACGCGCTCCGTTACCTCCATCCATTTGGGGGGACAAACAACATTCCACGCCCGATATGATGGACAACAAAAGACGGGACGGGCGGACATGCCACGGCGGTCCCACCTACCAGCCTCTCGGACACTTGAACGGAAAAAAAAAAGAAAAAAAAAGAGGTCTACAGCACCGGGAGTTCCCAGGCGGTCACCCATCCAAGTACTATCCCGGCCCGACAGGGATTCACTTCGCGGACCAGACGAGAAGCGGTGCTTTACCAGTGGTGTGGCCGTAGACGTAAGCAAAACCATTTTCACACGATGTCTATCGCGTCTGGGGCAAGCATGCACAGTCACCTAAAAGTGAAAACGTTCGGAATGCCACCACGGGGTATGAGGAAATTAGGTCAAAAAAAGTCAAAACGATCGGGAACTTACCTCGAGGGTGCGATGACCTGCCGTGTTTTCGTCCAAATACCGAGGCAAAAATCACCAGTACGCAGAGTCGCCACCTCCAAAGTCAAAACGCTCGGTGGGCTATCTCGAGGGTACGATGACCAGCCGTGTTTTCGTCCAAATACCGAGGCCAAAATCACCAGTACGCAGAGTCGCCACTTCAAAATTCAAAACGCTCGGGAACTTACCTCTAGGGTACGATCACCTGCGGTGTTGCCGTGTAAATACCGAGGCCAACATCAACAGTACGCAGAGTAACCTATTGCAAAGTCAAAACGCTCGGTAAGCTACCTCGAGGGTACGATGACCAGCCGTGTTTTCGTCCAAATACCGAGGCCAAAATCACCAGTACGCAGAGTCGCCGCTTCAAAATTCAAAACGCTCGGGAACTTACCTCGAGCCGTGTTGCCGTAAAAATCCCGAGCTCAATATCAAGACTACGCACTTAGGCCCTACGAAAAATCAGAACGCTCGGGCACCTACCTCGAAGTTACGAGGGTCTGCCGGGTTCCCGGAAAAAGCCCGAGCCACAACTCCACTTTCTCCCTAGGGATGCCTCAGGCCCTTCGGGGCCAAAGGCATCATTAGTCCTGCACGCCGGGCCCTGCTCC
>NW_027133967.1:30000-34067 GCF_037392515.1 Haliotis asinina
ACGCCGCTCAGGGCAACCCACCAACGACGCAAGTGCGGCAGCGCGAACGGTAAGCTGGTGGGGCACCGCCGACAACATCATCGCACGGACGGCGCACCGTGCCAAGCCTCCCGTCGCACCCCGCAAGTCCAAACTCAAATCGAAGCCGAAAAGGGTTGCTTGCGGCAACGGGGCGACACACAAAGCCAACACGGGAGCACGTCCCACAACGCGCCCCACAGGTCACTCCCACAAAACACAATCTAAAAAGGCGCACCCCCAAAGGACTGCAAAACAGGGGACGGCGGCACGCCCGTCACGCCATACCTCCAAAAACAGGCATCCCACAACGCGCCCCACAGGTCACTCTCAAAAACACAATCTAAAAAAGCGCACCCCAACGGACTGAAAAACGGGACGGCGGCACGCCCGTCACGCCATACCTCCAAAATCATGCATCCCACAACGCGCCCCACGGGTCACTCTCAAAAACACAATCCAAAACAGCGCACCTCAACGGACTGAAAAACGGGACGGCGGCACGCCCGTCACGCCATACCTCCAAAATCATGCATCCCACAACGCGTCCCACAGGTGACTCTCAAAAACACAATCTGAAAAAGCGCACCTCAACGGACTGAAAAACGGGACGGCGGCACGCCCGTCACGCCATACCTCCAAAAAACATGCATCCCAGAACGCGTCCCACAGGTCACTCTCAAAAACACAATCTGAAAAAGCGCACCTCAACGGACTGAAAAACGGGACGGCGGCACCCATGCCACACCATACCTCCAAAAACATGCACCCCACAACGCGCCCCACAGGTCACTCTCAAAAACACAATCCAAAAAAGCGCACCTCCACGGACTGAAAAACGGGACGGCGGCACGCCCGTCACGCCATACCTCCAAAAAACATGCATCCCACAACGCGTCCCACCGGTCACTCTCAAAAACACAATCTGAAAAAGCGCACCTCAACGGACTGCAAAAAGGGACGGCGGCACGCCCGTCATGCTATACCTATATAAAAGGCCATCCCAGAACGCGCCCCACAGGTCACTCTCAAAAACACAATCCAAAAAAGCGCACCTCAACGAACTGAAAAACGGGACGGCGGCACGCCCGTCACGCCATACCTCCAAAATCAGGCATCCCACAACGCGCTCCACAGGTCACTCTCAAAAACACAATCTGAAAAAGCGCACCTCAACGGACTGAAAAACGGGACGGCGGCACGCCCGTCACGCCATACCTCCAAAAACAGGCATCCCACAACGCGCCCCACGGGTCACTCTCAAAAACACAATCTGAAAAAGCGCACCTCAACGGACTGAAAAACGGGACGGCGGCACGCCCGTCACGCCATACCTCCAAAAAACATGCATCCCAGAACGCGTCCCACAGGTCACTCTCAAAAACACAATCTGAAAAAGCGCACCTCAACGGACTGAAAAACGGGACGGCGGCACCCATGCCACACCATACCTCCAAAAACATGCACCCCACAACGCGCCCCACAGGTCACTCTCAAAAACACAATCCAAAAAAGCGCACCTCCACGGACTGAAAAACGGGACGGCGGCACGCCCGTCACGCCATACCTCCAAAAAACATGCATCCCACAACGCGTCCCACCGGTCACTCTCAAAAACACAATCTGAAAAAGCGCACCTCAACGGACTGCAAAAAGGGACGGCGGCACGCCCGTCATGCTATACCTATATAAAAGGCCATCCCAGAACGCGCCCCACAGGTCACTCTCAAAAACACAATCCAAAAAAGCGCACCTCAACGAACTGAAAAACGGGACGGCGGCACGCCCGTCACGCCATACCTCCAAAATCAGGCATCCCACAACGCGCTCCACAGGTCACTCTCAAAAACACAATCTGAAAAAGCGCACCTCAACGGACTGAAAAACGGGACGGCGGCACGCCCGTCACGCCATACCTCCAAAAACAGGCATCCCACAACGCGCCCCACGGGTCACTCTCAAAAACACAATCTGAAAAAGCGCACCTCAACGGACTGAAAAACGGGACGGCGGCACGCCCGTCACGCCATACCTCCAAAAACATGCATCCCACAACGCGTCCCACAGGTCACTCTCAAAAACACAACCTAAAAAAGCGCGCCGCAACGGGCCGGCTCGATTTTTCGTCTTTACCCTAACTTCTGCCCTAACACTATCCGTTAGCTCGATTTGTGGTGCTAACCCTAAGTCCAGCCCTAACCGTATCCGTTAAGTCCATTTGCGGCGCTAACCCTAGCTCTTGCCCTAACCGCATCCGTTCACTTCATTTCTGGTGCTAACCCTAACCCTTGCCCTAACCGCATCCGTTCACTTCATCTATGGTGCTAACCCTAAGTCCAGCCCTAACCGTATCCGTTAAGTCCATTTGCGGCGCTAACCCTAGCTCTTGCCCTAACCGCATCCGTTCACTTCATTTCTGGTGCTAACCCTAACCCTTGCCCTAACCGCATCCGTTCACTTCATCTATGGTGCTAACCCTAAGTCCTGCCCTAACCGTATCCGTTAAGTCCATTTGCGTTGCTAACCCTAAGTCTTGCCCTAACCGTATCCGTTAAGTCGATTGGTGGTGCTAACCCTAACTCTTGCCCTAACCGTATCCGTTCACTCCATTTGTGGTGCTAACCCTAACCCTTGCCCTAACCGTATCCGTTAAGTCGATTGGTGGTGCTAACCCTAACTCTTGCCCTAACCGTATCCGTTCACTCCATTTGTGGTGCTAACCCTAACCCTTGCCCTAACCGTATCCGTTAAGTCGATTGGTGGTGCTAACCCTAACCCTAACCGTATCCGTTAGCTCGATTTCTAGTGCTAACCCTAACCCTTGCCCTAACCGTATCCGTTCACTTCATCTATGGTGCTAACCCTAACTCTTGCCCTAACCGTATCCGTTCACTTCATCTACGGTGCTAACCCTAACTTCTGCCCTAACCGTATCCGTTAGCTCGATTTGTGGTGCTAACCCTAGCTCTTGCCCTAACCGTATCCGTTCACTTCATCTACGGTGCTAACCCTAACAGTATCCGTTACCATCATTTCTGGTGCTAACCCTAACCCTTGCCCTAACCGCATCCGTTCACTTCATGTCTGGTGCTAACCCTAAGTCCTGCCCTAACCGTATCCGTTAAGTCCATTTGCGGTGCTAACCCTAACTCTAGCCCTAACCGCATCCGTTCACTTCATTTGTGGTGCTAACCCTAACTTCTGCCCTAACCGTATCCGTTAACTCGATTTGCGGTGCTTACCTTAACCCTAACCGCATCCGTTCACTCCATTTGCGGTGCTAACCCTAACCCTAACCCTTACCGTATCCTTTAACTTCATCTGTGGTGCTAACCCTAGCTTTTGCCCTAACCGTATCCGTTCACTCGATGTGCGTTCTTAACCCTAGCTCTTGCCCTAACCTGAACTTCCTTGAAGGTGCCAGCCCTAGCCAGCCCTGCCCCTTCCCTAACGCGCTCCGTTACCTCCATCCATTTGGGGGGACAAACAACATTCCACGCCCGATATGATGGACAACAAAAGACGGGACGGGCGGACATGCCACGGCGGTCCCACCTACCAGCCTCTCGGACACTTGAACGGAAAAAAAAAAGAAAAAAAAAGAGGTCTACAGCACCGGGAGTTCCCAGGCGGTCACCCATCCAAGTACTATCCCGGCCCGACAGGGATTCACTTCGCGGACCAGACGAGAAGCGGTGCTTTACCAGTGGTGTGGCCGTAGACGTAAGCAAAACCATTTTCACACGATGTCTATCGCGTCTGGGGCAAGCATGCACAGTCACCTAAAAGTGAAAACGTTCGGAATGCCACCACGGGGTATGAGGAAATTAGGTCAAAAAAAGTCAAAACGATCGGGAACTTACCTCGAGGGTGCGATGACCTGCCGTGTTTTCGTCCAAATACCGAGGCAAAAATCACCAGTACGCAGAGTCGCCACCTCCAAAGTCAAAACGCTCGGTGGGCTATCTCGAGGGTACGATGACCAGCCGTGTTTTCGTCCAAATACCGAGGCCAAAATCACCAGTACGCAGAGTCGCCACTTCAAAATT
>NW_027133968.1:0-32705 GCF_037392515.1 Haliotis asinina
TAACACATGCGCATTAAAAACACATAGTTTGCACATACACACACGGGAAAACAATCATCTTCAAGTGATTTGGAAGTGGGGGAAGTGTCAACTGAAAATATCTATTTTTGGGGTTGATTTTCAAGGGGAGAGCGCGAACGCAGTCCCCCACACTTATAAATTGCGCACCCGAGTCGTCCACATTTGGGACGATCGCAGGGGTCAACCAAACCGAGGTGCAATGGAAAGGTCTCGCCCGGGCCCACAGCCTTGCGGATCACTGTAAAGCCTGTGCCAGGTAAGTATGCTTGGGACAGGTTCCAGTTTTCACTTACATCACCCTGGCGTTGCCCTATTCAGGTGTCACATCATCAACGCTTCACATATATTTCATGGCAGGTTAATTGTTCGTACAGTTTATTGTACAGAACAGTCCATTAGTACCTTCACTTTGTGAAAAAATTACTGATAGATAAAAACACACACAGACGGATTTATTTCCATTTAGACTGCATGCACGTGCATCTCTGATCCGGGACGCAGGGGAGACAACTTGACAGTCCAAACACAACAACTGGCTGACAAAGCGATCCCATCTGAAATACATCAAACTCAGACTTGCTTTAAACATATACTTTTGCCACAGCAAACAGATTAACACATGCGCATTAAAAACACATAGTTTGCACATACACACACGGGAAAACAATCATCTTCAAGTGATTTGGAAGTGGGGGAAGTGTCAACTGAAAATATCTATTTTTGGGGTTGATTTTCAAGGGGAGAGCGCGAACGCAGTCCCCCACACTTATAAATTGCGCACCCGAGTCGTCCACATTTGGGACGATCGCAGGGGTCAACCAAACCGAGGTGCAATGGAAAGGTCTCGCCCCGGGCCCACAGCCTTGCGGATCACTGTAAAGCCTGTGCCAGGTAAGTATGCTTGGGACAGGTTCCAGTTTTCACTTACATCACCCTGGCGTTGCCCTATTCAGGTGTCACATCATCAACGCTTCACATATATTTCATGGCAGGTTAATTGTTCGTACAGTTTATTGTACAGAACAGTCCATTAGTACCTTCACTTTGTGAAAAAATTACTGATAGATAAAAACACACACAGACGGATTTATTTCCATTTAGACTGCATGCACGTGCATCTCTGATCCGGGACGCAGGGGAGACAACTTGACAGTCCAAACACAACAACTGGCTGACAAAGCGATCCCATCTGAAATACATCAAACTCAGACTTGCTTTAAACATATACTTTTGCCACAGCAAACAGATTAACACATGCGCATTAAAAACACATAGTTTGCACATACACACACGGGAAAACAATCATCTTCAAGTGATTTGGAAGTGGGGGAAGTGTCAACTGAAAATATCTATTTTTGGGGTTGATTTTCAAGGGGAGAGCGCGAACGCAGTCCCCCACACTTATAAATTGCGCACCCGAGTCGTCCACATTTGGGACGATCGCAGGGGTCAACCAAACCGAGGTGCAATGGAAAGGTCTCGCCCCGGGCCCACAGCCTTGCGGATCACTGTAAAGCCTGTGCCAGGTAAGTATGCTTGGGACAGGTTCCAGTTTTCACTTACATCACCCTGGCGTTGCCCTATTCAGGTGTCACATCATCAACGCTTCACATATATTTCATGGCAGGTTAATTGTTCGTACAGTTTATTGTACAGAACAGTCCATTAGTACCTTCACTTTGTGAAAAAATTACTGATAGATAAAAACACACACAGACGGATTTATTTCCATTTAGACTGCATGCACGTGCATCTCTGATCCGGGACGCAGGGGGAGACAACTTGACAGTCCAAACACAACAACTGGCTGACAAAGCGATCCCATCTGAAATACATCAAACTCAGACTTGCTTTAAACATATACTTTTGCCACAGCAAACAGATTAACACATGCGCATTAAAAACACATAGTTTGCACATACACACACGGGAAAACAATCATCTTCAAGTGATTTGGAAGTGGGGGAAGTGTCAACTGAAAATATCTATTTTTGGGGTTGATTTTCAAGGGGAGAGCGCGAACGCAGTCCCCCACACTTATAAATTGCGCACCCGAGTCGTCCACATTTGGGACGATCGCAGGGGTCAACCAAACCGAGGTGCAATGGAAAGGTCTCGCCCCGGGCCCACAGCCTTGCGGATCACTGTAAAGCCTGTGCCAGGTAAGTATGCTTGGGACAGGTTCCAGTTTTCACTTACATCACCCTGGCGTTGCCCTATTCAGGTGTCACATCATCAACGCTTCACATATATTTCATGGCAGGTTAATTGTTCGTACAGTTTATTGTACAGAACAGTCCATTAGTACCTTCACTTTGTGAAAAAATTACTGATAGATAAAAACACACACAGACGGATTTATTTCCATTTAGACTGCATGCACGTGCATCTCTGATCCGGGACGCAGGGGAGACAACTTGACAGTCCAAACACAACAACTGGCTGACAAAGCGATCCCATCTGAAATACATCAAACTCAGACTTGCTTTAAACATATACTTTTGCCACAGCAAACAGATTAACACATGCGCATTAAAAACACATAGTTTGCACATACACACACGGGAAAACAATCATCTTCAAGTGATTTGGAAGTGGGGGAAGTGTCAACTGAAAATATCTATTTTTGGGGTTGATTTTCAAGGGGAGAGCGCGAACGCAGTCCCCCACACTTATAAATTGCGCACCCGAGTCGTCCACATTTGGGACGATCGCAGGGGTCAACCAAACCGAGGTGCAATGGAAAGGTCTCGCCCCGGGCCCACAGCCTTGCGGATCACTGTAAAGCCTGTGCCAGGTAAGTATGCTTGGGACAGGTTCCAGTTTTCACTTACATCACCCTGGCGTTGCCCTATTCAGGTGTCACATCATCAACGCTTCACATATATTTCATGGCAGGTTAATTGTTCGTACAGTTTATTGTACAGAACAGTCCATTAGTACCTTCACTTTGTGAAAAAATTACTGATAGATAAAAACACACACAGACGGATTTATTTCCATTTAGACTGCATGCACGTGCATCTCTGATCCGGGACGCAGGGGAGACAACTTGACAGTCCAAACACAACAACTGGCTGACAAAGCGATCCCATCTGAAATACATCAAACTCAGACTTGCTTTAAACATATACTTTTGCCACAGCAAACAGATTAACACATGCGCATTAAAAACACATAGTTTGCACATACACACACGGGAAAACAATCATCTTCAAGTGATTTGGAAGTGGGGGAAGTGTCAACTGAAAATATCTATTTTTGGGGTTGATTTTCAAGGGAGAGCGCGAACGCAGTCCCCCACACTTATAAATTGCGCACCCGAGTCGTCCACATTTGGGACGATCGCAGGGGTCAACCAAACCGAGGTGCAATGGAAAGGTCTCGCCCCGGGCCCACAGCCTTGCGGATCACTGTAAAGCCTGTGCCAGGTAAGTATGCTTGGGACAGGTTCCAGTTTTCACTTACATCACCCTGGCGTTGCCCTATTCAGGTGTCACATCATCAACGCTTCACATATATTTCATGGCAGGTTAATTGTTCGTACAGTTTATTGTACAGAACAGTCCATTAGTACCTTCACTTTGTGAAAAAATTACTGATAGATAAAAACACACACAGACGGATTTATTTCCATTTAGACTGCATGCACGTGCATCTCTGATCCGGGACGCAGGGGAGACAACTTGACAGTCCAAACACAACAACTGGCTGACAAAGCGATCCCATCTGAAATACATCAAACTCAGACTTGCTTTAAACATATACTTTTGCCACAGCAAACAGATTAACACATGCGCATTAAAAACACATAGTTTGCACATACACACACGGGAAAACAATCATCTTCAAGTGATTTGGAAGTGGGGGAAGTGTCAACTGAAAATATCTATTTTTGGGGTTGATTTTCAAGGGGAGAGCGCGAACGCAGTCCCCCACACTTATAAATTGCGCACCCGAGTCGTCCACATTTGGGACGATCGCAGGGGTCAACCAAACCGAGGTGCAATGGAAAGGTCTCGCCCCGGGCCCACAGCCTTGCGGATCACTGTAAAGCCTGTGCCAGGTAAGTATGCTTGGGACAGGTTCCAGTTTTCACTTACATCACCCTGGCGTTGCCCTATTCAGGTGTCACATCATCAACGCTTCACATATATTTCATGGCAGGTTAATTGTTCGTACAGTTTATTGTACAGAACAGTCCATTAGTACCTTCACTTTGTGAAAAAATTACTGATAGATAAAAACACACACAGACGGATTTATTTCCATTTAGACTGCATGCACGTGCATCTCTGATCCGGGACGCAGGGGAGACAACTTGACAGTCCAAACACAACAACTGGCTGACAAAGCGATCCCATCTGAAATACATCAAACTCAGACTTGCTTTAAACATATACTTTTGCCACAGCAAACAGATTAACACATGCGCATTAAAAACACATAGTTTGCACATACACACACGGGAAAACAATCATCTTCAAGTGATTTGGAAGTGGGGGAAGTGTCAACTGAAAATATCTATTTTTGGGGTTGATTTTCAAGGGGAGAGCGCGAACGCAGTCCCCCACACTTATAAATTGCGCACCCGAGTCGTCCACATTTGGGACGATCGCAGGGGTCAACCAAACCGAGGTGCAATGGAAAGGTCTCGCCCCGGGCCCACAGCCTTGCGGATCACTGTAAAGCCTGTGCCAGGTAAGTATGCTTGGGACAGGTTCCAGTTTTCACTTACATCACCCTGGCGTTGCCCTATTCAGGTGTCACATCATCAACGCTTCACATATATTTCATGGCAGGTTAATTGTTCGTACAGTTTATTGTACAGAACAGTCCATTAGTACCTTCACTTTGTGAAAAAATTACTGATAGATAAAAACACACACAGACGGATTTATTTCCATTTAGACTGCATGCACGTGCATCTCTGATCCGGGACGCAGGGGAGACAACTTGACAGTCCAAACACAACAACTGGCTGACAAAGCGATCCCATCTGAAATACATCAAACTCAGACTTGCTTTAAACATATACTTTTGCCACAGCAAACAGATTAACACATGCGCATTAAAAACACATAGTTTGCACATACACACACGGGAAAACAATCATCTTCAAGTGATTTGGAAGTGGGGGAAGTGTCAACTGAAAATATCTATTTTTGGGGTTGATTTTCAAGGGGAGAGCGCGAACGCAGTCCCCCACACTTATAAATTGCGCACCCGAGTCGTCCACATTTGGGACGATCGCAGGGGTCAACCAAACCGAGGTGCAATGGAAAGGTCTCGCCCCGGGCCCACAGCCTTGCGGATCACTGTAAAGCCTGTGCCAGGTAAGTATGCTTGGGACAGGTTCCAGTTTTCACTTACATCACCCTGGCGTTGCCCTATTCAGGTGTCACATCATCAACGCTTCACATATATTTCATGGCAGGTTAATTGTTCGTACAGTTTATTGTACAGAACAGTCCATTAGTACCTTCACTTTGTGAAAAAATTACTGATAGATAAAAACACACACAGACGGATTTATTTCCATTTAGACTGCATGCACGTGCATCTCTGATCCGGGACGCAGGGGAGACAACTTGACAGTCCAAACACAACAACTGGCTGACAAAGCGATCCCATCTGAAATACATCAAACTCAGACTTGCTTTAAACATATACTTTTGCCACAGCAAACAGATTAACACATGCGCATTAAAAACACATAGTTTGCACATACACACACGGGAAAACAATCATCTTCAAGTGATTTGGAAGTGGGGGAAGTGTCAACTGAAAATATCTATTTTTGGGGTTGATTTTCAAGGGGAGAGCGCGAACGCAGTCCCCCACACTTATAAATTGCGCACCCGAGTCGTCCACATTTGGGACGATCGCAGGGGTCAACCAAACCGAGGTGCAATGGAAAGGTCTCGCCCCGGGCCCACAGCCTTGCGGATCACTGTAAAGCCTGTGCCAGGTAAGTATGCTTGGGACAGGTTCCAGTTTTCACTTACATCACCCTGGCGTTGCCCTATTCAGGTGTCACATCATCAACGCTTCACATATATTTCATGGCAGGTTAATTGTTCGTACAGTTTATTGTACAGAACAGTCCATTAGTACCTTCACTTTGTGAAAAAATTACTGATAGATAAAAACACACACAGACGGATTTATTTCCATTTAGACTGCATGCACGTGCATCTCTGATCCGGGACGCAGGGGAGACAACTTGACAGTCCAAACACAACAACTGGCTGACAAAGCGATCCCATCTGAAATACATCAAACTCAGACTTGCTTTAAACATATACTTTTGCCACAGCAAACAGATTAACACATGCGCATTAAAAACACATAGTTTGCACATACACACACGGGAAAACAATCATCTTCAAGTGATTTGGAAGTGGGGGAAGTGTCAACTGAAAATATCTATTTTTGGGGTTGATTTTCAAGGGGAGAGCGCGAACGCAGTCCCCCACACTTATAAATTGCGCACCCGAGTCGTCCACATTTGGGACGATCGCAGGGGTCAACCAAACCGAGGTGCAATGGAAAGGTCTCGCCCCGGGCCCACAGCCTTGCGGATCACTGTAAAGCCTGTGCCAGGTAAGTATGCTTGGGACAGGTTCCAGTTTTCACTTACATCACCCTGGCGTTGCCCTATTCAGGTGTCACATCATCAACGCTTCACATATATTTCATGGCAGGTTAATTGTTCGTACAGTTTATTGTACAGAACAGTCCATTAGTACCTTCACTTTGTGAAAAAATTACTGATAGATAAAAACACACACAGACGGATTTATTTCCATTTAGACTGCATGCACGTGCATCTCTGATCCGGGACGCAGGGGAGACAACTTGACAGTCCAAACACAACAACTGGCTGACAAAGCGATCCCATCTGAAATACATCAAACTCAGACTTGCTTTAAACATATACTTTTGCCACAGCAAACAGATTAACACATGCGCATTAAAAACACATAGTTTGCACATACACACACGGGAAAACAATCATCTTCAAGTGATTTGGAAGTGGGGGAAGTGTCAACTGAAAATATCTATTTTTGGGGTTGATTTTCAAGGGGAGAGCGCGAACGCAGTCCCCCACACTTATAAATTGCGCACCCGAGTCGTCCACATTTGGGACGATCGCAGGGGTCAACCAAACCGAGGTGCAATGGAAAGGTCTCGCCCCGGGCCCACAGCCTTGCGGATCACTGTAAAGCCTGTGCCAGGTAAGTATGCTTGGGACAGGTTCCAGTTTTCACTTACATCACCCTGGCGTTGCCCTATTCAGGTGTCACATCATCAACGCTTCACATATATTTCATGGCAGGTTAATTGTTCGTACAGTTTATTGTACAGAACAGTCCATTAGTACCTTCACTTTGTGAAAAAATTACTGATAGATAAAAACACACACAGACGGATTTATTTCCATTTAGACTGCATGCACGTGCATCTCTGATCCGGGACGCAGGGGAGACAACTTGACAGTCCAAACACAACAACTGGCTGACAAAGCGATCCCATCTGAAATACATCAAACTCAGACTTGCTTTAAACATATACTTTTGCCACAGCAAACAGATTAACACATGCGCATTAAAAACACATAGTTTGCACATACACACACGGGAAAACAATCATCTTCAAGTGATTTGGAAGTGGGGGAAGTGTCAACTGAAAATATCTATTTTTGGGGTTGATTTTCAAGGGGAGAGCGCGAACGCAGTCCCCCACACTTATAAATTGCGCACCCGAGTCGTCCACATTTGGGACGATCGCAGGGGTCAACCAAACCGAGGTGCAATGGAAAGGTCTCGCCCCGGGCCCACAGCCTTGCGGATCACTGTAAAGCCTGTGCCAGGTAAGTATGCTTGGGACAGGTTCCAGTTTTCACTTACATCACCCTGGCGTTGCCCTATTCAGGTGTCACATCATCAACGCTTCACATATATTTCATGGCAGGTTAATTGTTCGTACAGTTTATTGTACAGAACAGTCCATTAGTACCTTCACTTTGTGAAAAAATTACTGATAGATAAAAACACACACAGACGGATTTATTTCCATTTAGACTGCATGCACGTGCATCTCTGATCCGGGACGCAGGGGAGACAACTTGACAGTCCAAACACAACAACTGGCTGACAAAGCGATCCCATCTGAAATACATCAAACTCAGACTTGCTTTAAACATATACTTTTGCCACAGCAAACAGATTAACACATGCGCATTAAAAACACATAGTTTGCACATACACACACGGGAAAACAATCATCTTCAAGTGATTTGGAAGTGGGGGAAGTGTCAACTGAAAATATCTATTTTTGGGGTTGATTTTCAAGGGGAGAGCGCGAACGCAGTCCCCCACACTTATAAATTGCGCACCCGAGTCGTCCACATTTGGGACGATCGCAGGGGTCAACCAAACCGAGGTGCAATGGAAAGGTCTCGCCCCGGGCCCACAGCCTTGCGGATCACTGTAAAGCCTGTGCCAGGTAAGTATGCTTGGGACAGGTTCCAGTTTTCACTTACATCACCCTGGCGTTGCCCTATTCAGGTGTCACATCATCAACGCTTCACATATATTTCATGGCAGGTTAATTGTTCGTACAGTTTATTGTACAGAACAGTCCATTAGTACCTTCACTTTGTGAAAAAATTACTGATAGATAAAAACACACACAGACGGATTTATTTCCATTTAGACTGCATGCACGTGCATCTCTGATCCGGGACGCAGGGGAGACAACTTGACAGTCCAAACACAACAACTGGCTGACAAAGCGATCCCATCTGAAATACATCAAACTCAGACTTGCTTTAAACATATACTTTTGCCACAGCAAACAGATTAACACATGCGCATTAAAAACACATAGTTTGCACATACACACACGGGAAAACAATCATCTTCAAGTGATTTGGAAGTGGGGGAAGTGTCAACTGAAAATATCTATTTTTGGGGTTGATTTTCAAGGGGAGAGCGCGAACGCAGTCCCCCACACTTATAAATTGCGCACCCGAGTCGTCCACATTTGGGACGATCGCAGGGGTCAACCAAACCGAGGTGCAATGGAAAGGTCTCGCCCCGGGCCCACAGCCTTGCGGATCACTGTAAAGCCTGTGCCAGGTAAGTATGCTTGGGACAGGTTCCAGTTTTCACTTACATCACCCTGGCGTTGCCCTATTCAGGTGTCACATCATCAACGCTTCACATATATTTCATGGCAGGTTAATTGTTCGTACAGTTTATTGTACAGAACAGTCCATTAGTACCTTCACTTTGTGAAAAAATTACTGATAGATAAAAACACACACAGACGGATTTATTTCCATTTAGACTGCATGCACGTGCATCTCTGATCCGGGACGCAGGGGAGACAACTTGACAGTCCAAACACAACAACTGGCTGACAAAGCGATCCCATCTGAAATACATCAAACTCAGACTTGCTTTAAACATATACTTTTGCCACAGCAAACAGATTAACACATGCGCATTAAAAACACATAGTTTGCACATACACACACGGGAAAACAATCATCTTCAAGTGATTTGGAAGTGGGGGAAGTGTCAACTGAAAATATCTATTTTTGGGGTTGATTTTCAAGGGGAGAGCGCGAACGCAGTCCCCCACACTTATAAATTGCGCACCCGAGTCGTCCACATTTGGGACGATCGCAGGGGTCAACCAAACCGAGGTGCAATGGAAAGGTCTCGCCCCGGGCCCACAGCCTTGCGGATCACTGTAAAGCCTGTGCCAGGTAAGTATGCTTGGGACAGGTTCCAGTTTTCACTTACATCACCCTGGCGTTGCCCTATTCAGGTGTCACATCATCAACGCTTCACATATATTTCATGGCAGGTTAATTGTTCGTACAGTTTATTGTACAGAACAGTCCATTAGTACCTTCACTTTGTGAAAAAATTACTGATAGATAAAAACACACACAGACGGATTTATTTCCATTTAGACTGCATGCACGTGCATCTCTGATCCGGGACGAAGGGGAGACAACTTGACAGTCCAAACACAACAACTGGCTGACAAAGCGATCCCATCTGAAATACATCAAACTCAGACTTGCTTTAAACATATACTTTTGCCACAGCAAACAGATTAACACATGCGCATTAAAAACACATAGTTTGCACATACACACACGGGAAAACAATCATCTTCAAGTGATTTGGAAGTGGGGGAAGTGTCAACTGAAAATATCTATTTTTGGGGTTGATTTTCAAGGGGAGAGCGCGAACGCAGTCCCCCACACTTATAAATTGCGCACCCGAGTCGTCCACATTTGGGACGATCGCAGGGGTCAACCAAACCGAGGTGCAATGGAAAGGTCTCGCCCCGGGCCCACAGCCTTGCGGATCACTGTAAAGCCTGTGCCAGGTAAGTATGCTTGGGACAGGTTCCAGTTTTCACTTACATCACCCTGGCGTTGCCCTATTCAGGTGTCACATCATCAACGCTTCACATATATTTCATGGCAGGTTAATTGTTCGTACAGTTTATTGTACAGAACAGTCCATTAGTACCTTCACTTTGTGAAAAAATTACTGATAGATAAAAACACACACAGACGGATTTATTTCCATTTAGACTGCATGCACGTGCATCTCTGATCCGGGACGCAGGGGAGACAACTTGACAGTCCAAACACAACAACTGGCTGACAAAGCGATCCCATCTGAAATACATCAAACTCAGACTTGCTTTAAACATATACTTTTGCCACAGCAAACAGATTAACACATGCGCATTAAAAACACATAGTTTGCACATACACACACGGGAAAACAATCATCTTCAAGTGATTTGGAAGTGGGGGAAGTGTCAACTGAAAATATCTATTTTTGGGGTTGATTTTCAAGGGGAGAGCGCGAACGCAGTCCCCCACACTTATAAATTGCGCACCCGAGTCGTCCACATTTGGGACGATCGCAGGGGTCAACCAAACCGAGGTGCAATGGAAAGGTCTCGCCCCGGGCCCACAGCCTTGCGGATCACTGTAAAGCCTGTGCCAGGTAAGTATGCTTGGGACAGGTTCCAGTTTTCACTTACATCACCCTGGCGTTGCCCTATTCAGGTGTCACATCATCAACGCTTCACATATATTTCATGGCAGGTTAATTGTTCGTACAGTTTATTGTACAGAACAGTCCATTAGTACCTTCACTTTGTGAAAAAATTACTGATAGATAAAAACACACACAGACGGATTTATTTCCATTTAGACTGCATGCACGTGCATCTCTGATCCGGGACGCAGGGGAGACAACTTGACAGTCCAAACACAACAACTGGCTGACAAAGCGATCCCATCTGAAATACATCAAACTCAGACTTGCTTTAAACATATACTTTTGCCACAGCAAACAGATTAACACATGCGCATTAAAAACACATAGTTTGCACATACACACACGGGAAAACAATCATCTTCAAGTGATTTGGAAGTGGGGAAAGTGTCAACTGAAAATATCTATTTTTGGGGTTGATTTTCAAGGGGAGAGCGCGAACGCAGTCCCCCACACTTATAAATTGCGCACCCGAGTCGTCCACATTTGGGACGATCGCAGGGGTCAACCAAACCGAGGTGCAATGGAAAGGTCTCGCCCCGGGCCCACAGCCTTGCGGATCACTGTAAAGCCTGTGCCAGGTAAGTATGCTTGGGACAGGTTCCAGTTTTCACTTACATCACCCTGGCGTTGCCCTATTCAGGTGTCACATCATCAACGCTTCACATATATTTCATGGCAGGTTAATTGTTCGTACAGTTTATTGTACAGAACAGTCCATTAGTACCTTCACTTTGTGAAAAAATTACTGATAGATAAAAACACACACAGACGGATTTATTTCCATTTAGACTGCATGCACGTGCATCTCTGATCCGGGACGCAGGGGAGACAACTTGACAGTCCAAACACAACAACTGGCTGACAAAGCGATCCCATCTGAAATACATCAAACTCAGACTTGCTTTAAACATATACTTTTGCCACAGCAAACAGATTAACACATGCGCATTAAAAACACATAGTTTGCACATACACACACGGGAAAACAATCATCTTCAAGTGATTTGGAAGTGGGGGAAGTGTCAACTGAAAATATCTATTTTTGGGGTTGATTTTCAAGGGGAGAGCGCGAACGCAGTCCCCCACACTTATAAATTGCGCACCCGAGTCGTCCACATTTGGGACGATCGCAGGGGTCAACCAAACCGAGGTGCAATGGAAAGGTCTCGCCCCGGGCCCACAGCCTTGCGGATCACTGTAAAGCCTGTGCCAGGTAAGTATGCTTGGGACAGGTTCCAGTTTTCACTTACATCACCCTGGCGTTGCCCTATTCAGGTGTCACATCATCAACGCTTCACATATATTTCATGGCAGGTTAATTGTTCGTACAGTTTATTGTACAGAACAGTCCATTAGTACCTTCACTTTGTGAAAAAATTACTGATAGATAAAAACACACACAGACGGATTTATTTCCATTTAGACTGCATGCACGTGCATCTCTGATCCGGGACGCAGGGGAGACAACTTGACAGTCCAAACACAACAACTGGCTGACAAAGCGATCCCATCTGAAATACATCAAACTCAGACTTGCTTTAAACATATACTTTTGCCACAGCAAACAGATTAACACATGCGCATTAAAAACACATAGTTTGCACATACACACACGGGAAAACAATCATCTTCAAGTGATTTGGAAGTGGGGGAAGTGTCAACTGAAAATATCTATTTTTGGGGTTGATTTTCAAGGGGAGAGCGCGAACGCAGTCCCCCACACTTATAAATTGCGCACCCGAGTCGTCCACATTTGGGACGATCGCAGGGGTCAACCAAACCGAGGTGCAATGGAAAGGTCTCGCCCCGGGCCCACAGCCTTGCGGATCACTGTAAAGCCTGTGCCAGGTAAGTATGCTTGGGACAGGTTCCAGTTTTCACTTACATCACCCTGGCGTTGCCCTATTCAGGTGTCACATCATCAACGCTTCACATATATTTCATGGCAGGTTAATTGTTCGTACAGTTTATTGTACAGAACAGTCCATTAGTACCTTCACTTTGTGAAAAAATTACTGATAGATAAAAACACACACAGACGGATTTATTTCCATTTAGACTGCATGCACGTGCATCTCTGATCCGGGACGCAGGGGAGACAACTTGACAGTCCAAACACAACAACTGGCTGACAAAGCGATCCCATCTGAAATACATCAAACTCAGACTTGCTTTAAACATATACTTTTGCCACAGCAAACAGATTAACACATGCGCATTAAAAACACATAGTTTGCACATACACACACGGGAAAACAATCATCTTCAAGTGATTTGGAAGTGGGGGAAGTGTCAACTGAAAATATCTATTTTTGGGGTTGATTTTCAAGGGGAGAGCGCGAACGCAGTCCCCCACACTTATAAATTGCGCACCCGAGTCGTCCACATTTGGGACGATCGCAGGGGTCAACCAAACCGAGGTGCAATGGAAAGGTCTCGCCCCGGGCCCACAGCCTTGCGGATCACTGTAAAGCCTGTGCCAGGTAAGTATGCTTGGGACAGGTTCCAGTTTTCACTTACATCACCCTGGCGTTGCCCTATTCAGGTGTCACATCATCAACGCTTCACATATATTTCATGGCAGGTTAATTGTTCGTACAGTTTATTGTACAGAACAGTCCATTAGTACCTTCACTTTGTGAAAAAATTACTGATAGATAAAAACACACACAGACGGATTTATTTCCATTTAGACTGCATGCACGTGCATCTCTGATCCGGGACGAAGGGGAGACAACTTGACAGTCCAAACACAACAACTGGCTGACAAAGCGATCCCATCTGAAATACATCAAACTCAGACTTGCTTTAAACATATACTTTTGCCACAGCAAACAGATTAACACATGCGCATTAAAAACACATAGTTTGCACATACACACACGGGAAAACAATCATCTTCAAGTGATTTGGAAGTGGGGGAAGTGTCAACTGAAAATATCTATTTTTGGGGTTGATTTTCAAGGGGAGAGCGCGAACGCAGTCCCCCACACTTATAAATTGCGCACCCGAGTCGTCCACATTTGGGACGATCGCAGGGGTCAACCAAACCGAGGTGCAATGGAAAGGTCTCGCCCCGGGCCCACAGCCTTGCGGATCACTGTAAAGCCTGTGCCAGGTAAGTATGCTTGGGACAGGTTCCAGTTTTCACTTACATCACCCTGGCGTTGCCCTATTCAGGTGTCACATCATCAACGCTTCACATATATTTCATGGCAGGTTAATTGTTCGTACAGTTTATTGTACAGAACAGTCCATTAGTACCTTCACTTTGTGAAAAAATTACTGATAGATAAAAACACACACAGACGGATTTATTTCCATTTAGACTGCATGCACGTGCATCTCTGATCCGGGACGCAGGGGAGACAACTTGACAGTCCAAACACAACAACTGGCTGACAAAGCGATCCCATCTGAAATACATCAAACTCAGACTTGCTTTAAACATATACTTTTGCCACAGCAAACAGATTAACACATGCGCATTAAAAACACATAGTTTGCACATACACACACGGGAAAACAATCATCTTCAAGTGATTTGGAAGTGGGGGAAGTGTCAACTGAAAATATCTATTTTTGGGGTTGATTTTCAAGGGGAGAGCGCGAACGCAGTCCCCCACACTTATAAATTGCGCACCCGAGTCGTCCACATTTGGGACGATCGCAGGGGTCAACCAAACCGAGGTGCAATGGAAAGGTCTCGCCCCGGGCCCACAGCCTTGCGGATCACTGTAAAGCCTGTGCCAGGTAAGTATGCTTGGGACAGGTTCCAGTTTTCACTTACATCACCCTGGCGTTGCCCTATTCAGGTGTCACATCATCAACGCTTCACATATATTTCATGGCAGGTTAATTGTTCGTACAGTTTATTGTACAGAACAGTCCATTAGTACCTTCACTTTGTGAAAAAATTACTGATAGATAAAAACACACACAGACGGATTTATTTCCATTTAGACTGCATGCACGTGCATCTCTGATCCGGGACGCAGGGGAGACAACTTGACAGTCCAAACACAACAACTGGCTGACAAAGCGATCCCATCTGAAATACATCAAACTCAGACTTGCTTTAAACATATACTTTTGCCACAGCAAACAGATTAACACATGCGCATTAAAAACACATAGTTTGCACATACACACACGGGAAAACAATCATCTTCAAGTGATTTGGAAGTGGGGGAAGTGTCAACTGAAAATATCTATTTTTGGGGTTGATTTTCAAGGGGAGAGCGCGAACGCAGTCCCCCACACTTATAAATTGCGCACCCGAGTCGTCCACATTTGGGACGATCGCAGGGGTCAACCAAACCGAGGTGCAATGGAAAGGTCTCGCCCCGGGCCCACAGCCTTGCGGATCACTGTAAAGCCTGTGCCAGGTAAGTATGCTTGGGACAGGTTCCAGTTTTCACTTACATCACCCTGGCGTTGCCCTATTCAGGTGTCACATCATCAACGCTTCACATATATTTCATGGCAGGTTAATTGTTCGTACAGTTTATTGTACAGAACAGTCCATTAGTACCTTCACTTTGTGAAAAAATTACTGATAGATAAAAACACACACAGACGGATTTATTTCCATTTAGACTGCATGCACGTGCATCTCTGATCCGGGACGCAGGGGAGACAACTTGACAGTCCAAACACAACAACTGGCTGACAAAGCGATCCCATCTGAAATACATCAAACTCAGACTTGCTTTAAACATATACTTTTGCCACAGCAAACAGATTAACACATGCGCATTAAAAACACATAGTTTGCACATACACACACGGGAAAACAATCATCTTCAAGTGATTTGGAAGTGGGGGAAGTGTCAACTGAAAATATCTATTTTTGGGGTTGATTTTCAAGGGGAGAGCGCGAGCGCAGTCCCCCACACTTATAAATTGCGCACCCGAGTCGTCCACATTTGGGACGATCGCAGGGGTCAACCAAACCGAGGTGCAATGGAAAGGTCTCGCCCCGGGCCCACAGCCTTGCGGATCACTGTAAAGCCTGTGCCAGGTAAGTATGCTTGGGACAGGTTCCAGTTTTCACTTACATCACCCTGGCGTTGCCCTATTCAGGTGTCACATCATCAACGCTTCACATATATTTCATGGCAGGTTAATTGTTCGTACAGTTTATTGTACAGAACAGTCCATTAGTACCTTCACTTTGTGAAAAAATTACTGATAGATAAAAACACACACAGACGGATTTATTTCCATTTAGACTGCATGCACGTGCATCTCTGATCCGGGACGCAGGGGAGACAACTTGACAGTCCAAACACAACAACTGGCTGACAAAGCGATCCCATCTGAAATACATCAAACTCAGACTTGCTTTAAACATATACTTTTGCCACAGCAAACAGATTAACACATGCGCATTAAAAACACATAGTTTGCACATACACACACGGGAAAACAATCATCTTCAAGTGATTTGGAAGTGGGGGAAGTGTCAACTGAAAATATCTATTTTTGGGGTTGATTTTCAAGGGGAGAGCGCGAACGCAGTCCCCCACACTTATAAATTGCGCACCCGAGTCGTCCACATTTGGGACGATCGCAGGGGTCAACCAAACCGAGGTGCAATGGAAAGGTCTCGCCCCGGGCCCACAGCCTTGCGGATCACTGTAAAGCCTGTGCCAGGTAAGTATGCTTGGGACAGGTTCCAGTTTTCACTTACATCACCCTGGCGTTGCCCTATTCAGGTGTCACATCATCAACGCTTCACATATATTTCATGGCAGGTTAATTGTTCGTACAGTTTATTGTACAGAACAGTCCATTAGTACCTTCACTTTGTGAAAAAATTACTGATAGATAAAAACACACACAGACGGATTTATTTCCATTTAGACTGCATGCACGTGCATCTCTGATCCGGGACGCAGGGGAGACAACTTGACAGTCCAAACACAACAACTGGCTGACAAAGCGATCCCATCTGAAATACATCAAACTCAGACTTGCTTTAAACATATACTTTTGCCACAGCAAACAGATTAACACATGCGCATTAAAAACACATAGTTTGCACATACACACACGGGAAAACAATCATCTTCAAGTGATTTGGAAGTGGGGGAAGTGTCAACTGAAAATATCTATTTTTGGGGTTGATTTTCAAGGGGAGAGCGCGAACGCAGTCCCCCACACTTATAAATTGCGCACCCGAGTCGTCCACATTTGGGACGATCGCAGGGGTCAACCAAACCGAGGTGCAATGGAAAGGTCTCGCCCCGGGCCCACAGCCTTGCGGATCACTGTAAAGCCTGTGCCAGGTAAGTATGCTTGGGACAGGTTCCAGTTTTCACTTACATCACCCTGGCGTTGCCCTATTCAGGTGTCACATCATCAACGCTTCACATATATTTCATGGCAGGTTAATTGTTCGTACAGTTTATTGTACAGAACAGTCCATTAGTACCTTCACTTTGTGAAAAAATTACTGATAGATAAAAACACACACAGACGGATTTATTTCCATTTAGACTGCATGCACGTGCATCTCTGATCCGGGACGCAGGGGAGACAACTTGACAGTCCAAACACAACAACTGGCTGACAAAGCGATCCCATCTGAAATACATCAAACTCAGACTTGCTTTAAACATATACTTTTGCCACAGCAAACAGATTAACACATGCGCATTAAAAACACATAGTTTGCACATACACACACGGGAAAACAATCATCTTCAAGTGATTTGGAAGTGGGGGAAGTGTCAACTGAAAATATCTATTTTTGGGGTTGATTTTCAAGGGGAGAGCGCGAACGCAGTCCCCCACACTTATAAATTGCGCACCCGAGTCGTCCACATTTGGGACGATCGCAGGGGTCAACCAAACCGAGGTGCAATGGAAAGGTCTCGCCCCGGGCCCACAGCCTTGCGGATCACTGTAAAGCCTGTGCCAGGTAAGTATGCTTGGGACAGGTTCCAGTTTTCACTTACATCACCCTGGCGTTGCCCTATTCAGGTGTCACATCATCAACGCTTCACATATATTTCATGGCAGGTTAATTGTTCGTACAGTTTATTGTACAGAACAGTCCATTAGTACCTTCACTTTGTGAAAAAATTACTGATAGATAAAAACACACACAGACGGATTTATTTCCATTTAGACTGCATGCACGTGCATCTCTGATCCGGGACGCAGGGGAGACAACTTGACAGTCCAAACACAACAACTGGCTGACAAAGCGATCCCATCTGAAATACATCAAACTCAGACTTGCTTTAAACATATACTTTTGCCACAGCAAACAGATTAACACATGCGCATTAAAAACACATAGTTTGCACATACACACACGGGAAAACAATCATCTTCAAGTGATTTGGAAGTGGGGGAAGTGTCAACTGAAAATATCTATTTTTGGGGTTGATTTTCAAGGGGAGAGCGCGAACGCAGTCCCCCACACTTATAAATTGCGCACCCGAGTCGTCCACATTTGGGACGATCGCAGGGGTCAACCAAACCGAGGTGCAATGGAAAGGTCTCGCCCCGGGCCCACAGCCTTGCGGATCACTGTAAAGCCTGTGCCAGGTAAGTATGCTTGGGACAGGTTCCAGTTTTCACTTACATCACCCTGGCGTTGCCCTATTCAGGTGTCACATCATCAACGCTTCACATATATTTCATGGCAGGTTAATTGTTCGTACAGTTTATTGTACAGAACAGTCCATTAGTACCTTCACTTTGTGAAAAAATTACTGATAGATAAAAACACACACAGACGGATTTATTTCCATTTAGACTGCATGCACGTGCATCTCTGATCCGGGACGCAGGGGAGACAACTTGACAGTCCAAACACAACAACTGGCTGACAAAGCGATCCCATCTGAAATACATCAAACTCAGACTTGCTTTAAACATATACTTTTGCCACAGCAAACAGATTAACACATGCGCATTAAAAACACATAGTTTGCACATACACACACGGGAAAACAATCATCTTCAAGTGATTTGGAAGTGGGGGAAGTGTCAACTGAAAATATCTATTTTTGGGGTTGATTTTCAAGGGGAGAGCGCGAACGCAGTCCCCCACACTTATAAATTGCGCACCCGAGTCGTCCACATTTGGGACGATCGCAGGGGTCAACCAAACCGAGGTGCAATGGAAAGGTCTCGCCCCGGGCCCACAGCCTTGCGGATCACTGTAAAGCCTGTGCCAGGTAAGTATGCTTGGGACAGGTTCCAGTTTTCACTTACATCACCCTGGCGTTGCCCTATTCAGGTGTCACATCATCAACGCTTCACATATATTTCATGGCAGGTTAATTGTTCGTACAGTTTATTGTACAGAACAGTCCATTAGTACCTTCACTTTGTGAAAAAATTACTGATAGATAAAAACACACACAGACGGATTTATTTCCATTTAGACTGCATGCACGTGCATCTCTGATCCGGGACGCAGGGGAGACAACTTGACAGTCCAAACACAACAACTGGCTGACAAAGCGATCCCATCTGAAATACATCAAACTCAGACTTGCTTTAAACATATACTTTTGCCACAGCAAACAGATTAACACATGCGCATTAAAAACACATAGTTTGCACATACACACACGGGAAAACAATCATCTTCAAGTGATTTGGAAGTGGGGGAAGTGTCAACTGAAAATATCTATTTTTGGGGTTGATTTTCAAGGGGAGAGCGCGAACGCAGTCCCCCACACTTATAAATTGCGCACCCGAGTCGTCCACATTTGGGACGATCGCAGGGGTCAACCAAACCGAGGTGCAATGGAAAGGTCTCGCCCCGGGCCCACAGCCTTGCGGATCACTGTAAAGCCTGTGCCAGGTAAGTATGCTTGGGACAGGTTCCAGTTTTCACTTACATCACCCTGGCGTTGCCCTATTCAGGTGTCACATCATCAACGCTTCACATATATTTCATGGCAGGTTAATTGTTCGTACAGTTTATTGTACAGAACAGTCCATTAGTACCTTCACTTTGTGAAAAAATTACTGATAGATAAAAACACACACAGACGGATTTATTTCCATTTAGACTGCATGCACGTGCATCTCTGATCCGGGACGCAGGGGAGACAACTTGACAGTCCAAACACAACAACTGGCTGACAAAGCGATCCCATCTGAAATACATCAAACTCAGACTTGCTTTAAACATATACTTTTGCCACAGCAAACAGATTAACACATGCGCATTAAAAACACATAGTTTGCACATACACACACGGGAAAACAATCATCTTCAAGTGATTTGGAAGTGGGGGAAGTGTCAACTGAAAATATCTATTTTTGGGGTTGATTTTCAAGGGGAGAGCGCGAACGCAGTCCCCCACACTTATAAATTGCGCACCCGAGTCGTCCACATTTGGGACGATCGCAGGGGTCAACCAAACCGAGGTGCAATGGAAAGGTCTCGCCCCGGGCCCACAGCCTTGCGGATCACTGTAAAGCCTGTGCCAGGTAAGTATGCTTGGGACAGGTTCCAGTTTTCACTTACATCACCCTGGCGTTGCCCTATTCAGGTGTCACATCATCAACGCTTCACATATATTTCATGGCAGGTTAATTGTTCGTACAGTTTATTGTACAGAACAGTCCATTAGTACCTTCACTTTGTGAAAAAATTACTGATAGATAAAAACACACACAGACGGATTTATTTCCATTTAGACTGCATGCACGTGCATCTCTGATCCGGGACGCAGGGGAGACAACTTGACAGTCCAAACACAACAACTGGCTGACAAAGCGATCCCATCTGAAATACATCAAACTCAGACTTGCTTTAAACATATACTTTTGCCACAGCAAACAGATTAACACATGCGCATTAAAAACACATAGTTTGCACATACACACACGGGAAAACAATCATCTTCAAGTGATTTGGAAGTGGGGGAAGTGTCAACTGAAAATATCTATTTTTGGGGTTGATTTTCAAGGGGAGAGCGCGAACGCAGTCCCCCACACTTATAAATTGCGCACCCGAGTCGTCCACATTTGGGACGATCGCAGGGGTCAACCAAACCGAGGTGCAATGGAAAGGTCTCGCCCCGGGCCCACAGCCTTGCGGATCACTGTAAAGCCTGTGCCAGGTAAGTATGCTTGGGACAGGTTCCAGTTTTCACTTACATCACCCTGGCGTTGCCCTATTCAGGTGTCACATCATCAACGCTTCACATATATTTCATGGCAGGTTAATTGTTCGTACAGTTTATTGTACAGAACAGTCCATTAGTACCTTCACTTTGTGAAAAAATTACTGATAGATAAAAACACACACAGACGGATTTATTTCCATTTAGACTGCATGCACGTGCATCTCTGATCCGGGACGCAGGGGAGACAACTTGACAGTCCAAACACAACAACTGGCTGACAAAGCGATCCCATCTGAAATACATCAAACTCAGACTTGCTTTAAACATATACTTTTGCCACAGCAAACAGATTAACACATGCGCATTAAAAACACATAGTTTGCACATACACACACGGGAAAACAATCATCTTCAAGTGATTTGGAAGTGGGGGAAGTGTCAACTGAAAATATCTATTTTTGGGGTTGATTTTCAAGGGGAGAGCGCGAACGCAGTCCCCCACACTTATAAATTGCGCACCCGAGTCGTCCACATTTGGGACGATCGCAGGGGTCAACCAAACCGAGGTGCAATGGAAAGGTCTCGCCCCGGGCCCACAGCCTTGCGGATCACTGTAAAGCCTGTGCCAGGTAAGTATGCTTGGGACAGGTTCCAGTTTTCACTTACATCACCCTGGCGTTGCCCTATTCAGGTGTCACATCATCAACGCTTCACATATATTTCATGGCAGGTTAATTGTTCGTACAGTTTATTGTACAGAACAGTCCATTAGTACCTTCACTTTGTGAAAAAATTACTGATAGATAAAAACACACACAGACGGATTTATTTCCATTTAGACTGCATGCACGTGCATCTCTGATCCGGGACGCAGGGGAGACAACTTGACAGTCCAAACACAACAACTGGCTGACAAAGCGATCCCATCTGAAATACATCAAACTCAGACTTGCTTTAAACATATACTTTTGCCACAGCAAACAGATTAACACATGCGCATTAAAAACACATAGTTTGCACATACACACACGGGAAAACAATCATCTTCAAGTGATTTGGAAGTGGGGGAAGTGTCAACTGAAAATATCTATTTTTGGGGTTGATTTTCAAGGGGAGAGCGCGAACGCAGTCCCCCACACTTATAAATTGCGCACCCGAGTCGTCCACATTTGGGACGATCGCAGGGGTCAACCAAACCGAGGTGCAATGGAAAGGTCTCGCCCCGGGCCCACAGCCTTGCGGATCACTGTAAAGCCTGTGCCAGGTAAGTATGCTTGGGACAGGTTCCAGTTTTCACTTACATCACCCTGGCGTTGCCCTATTCAGGTGTCACATCATCAACGCTTCACATATATTTCATGGCAGGTTAATTGTTCGTACAGTTTATTGTACAGAACAGTCCATTAGTACCTTCACTTTGTGAAAAAATTACTGATAGATAAAAACACACACAGACGGATTTATTTCCATTTAGACTGCATGCACGTGCATCTCTGATCCGGGACGCAGGGGAGACAACTTGACAGTCCAAACACAACAACTGGCTGACAAAGCGATCCCATCTGAAATACATCAAACTCAGACTTGCTTTAAACATATACTTTTGCCACAGCAAACAGATTAACACATGCGCATTAAAAACACATAGTTTGCACATACACACACGGGAAAACAATCATCTTCAAGTGATTTGGAAGTGGGGGAAGTGTCAACTGAAAATATCTATTTTTGGGGTTGATTTTCAAGGGGAGAGCGCGAACGCAGTCCCCCACACTTATAAATTGCGCACCCGAGTCGTCCACATTTGGGACGATCGCAGGGGTCAACCAAACCGAGGTGCAATGGAAAGGTCTCGCCCCGGGCCCACAGCCTTGCGGATCACTGTAAAGCCTGTGCCAGGTAAGTATGCTTGGGACAGGTTCCAGTTTTCACTTACATCACCCTGGCGTTGCCCTATTCAGGTGTCACATCATCAACGCTTCACATATATTTCATGGCAGGTTAATTGTTCGTACAGTTTATTGTACAGAACAGTCCATTAGTACCTTCACTTTGTGAAAAAATTACTGATAGATAAAAACACACACAGACGGATTTATTTCCATTTAGACTGCATGCACGTGCATCTCTGATCCGGGACGCAGGGGAGACAACTTGACAGTCCAAACACAACAACTGGCTGACAAAGCGATCCCATCTGAAATACATCAAACTCAGACTTGCTTTAAACATATACTTTTGCCACAGCAAACAGATTAACACATGCGCATTAAAAACACATAGTTTGCACATACACACACGGGAAAACAATCATCTTCAAGTGATTTGGAAGTGGGGGAAGTGTCAACTGAAAATATCTATTTTTGGGGTTGATTTTCAAGGGGAGAGCGCGAACGCAGTCCCCCACACTTATAAATTGCGCACCCGAGTCGTCCACATTTGGGACGATCGCAGGGGTCAACCAAACCGAGGTGCAATGGAAAGGTCTCGCCCCGGGCCCACAGCCTTGCGGATCACTGTAAAGCCTGTGCCAGGTAAGTATGCTTGGGACAGGTTCCAGTTTTCACTTACATCACCCTGGCGTTGCCCTATTCAGGTGTCACATCATCAACGCTTCACATATATTTCATGGCAGGTTAATTGTTCGTACAGTTTATTGTACAGAACAGTCCATTAGTACCTTCACTTTGTGAAAAAATTACTGATAGATAAAAACACACACAGACGGATTTATTTCCATTTAGACTGCATGCACGTGCATCTCTGATCCGGGACGCAGGGGAGACAACTTGACAGTCCAAACACAACAACTGGCTGACAAAGCGATCCCATCTGAAATACATCAAACTCAGACTTGCTTTAAACATATACTTTTGCCACAGCAAACAGATTAACACATGCGCATTAAAAACACATAGTTTGCACATACACACACGGGAAAACAATCATCTTCAAGTGATTTGGAAGTGGGGGAAGTGTCAACTGAAAATATCTATTTTTGGGGTTGATTTTCAAGGGGAGAGCGCGAACGCAGTCCCCCACACTTATAAATTGCGCACCCGAGTCGTCCACATTTGGGACGATCGCAGGGGTCAACCAAACCGAGGTGCAATGGAAAGGTCTCGCCCCGGGCCCACAGCCTTGCGGATCACTGTAAAGCCTGTGCCAGGTAAGTATGCTTGGGACAGGTTCCAGTTTTCACTTACATCACCCTGGCGTTGCCCTATTCAGGTGTCACATCATCAACGCTTCACATATATTTCATGGCAGGTTAATTGTTCGTACAGTTTATTGTACAGAACAGTCCATTAGTACCTTCACTTTGTGAAAAAATTACTGATAGATAAAAACACACACAGACGGATTTATTTCCATTTAGACTGCATGCACGTGCATCTCTGATCCGGGACGCAGGGGAGACAACTTGACAGTCCAAACACAACAACTGGCTGACAAAGCGATCCCATCTGAAATACATCAAACTCAGACTTGCTTTAAACATATACTTTTGCCACAGCAAACAGATTAACACATGCGCATTAAAAACACATAGTTTGCACATACACACACGGGAAAACAATCATCTTCAAGTGATTTGGAAGTGGGGGAAGTGTCAACTGAAAATATCTATTTTTGGGGTTGATTTTCAAGGGGAGAGCGCGAACGCAGTCCCCCACACTTATAAATTGCGCACCCGAGTCGTCCACATTTGGGACGATCGCAGGGGTCAACCAAACCGAGGTGCAATGGAAAGGTCTCGCCCCGGGCCCACAGCCTTGCGGATCACTGTAAAGCCTGTGCCAGGTAAGTATGCTTGGGACAGGTTCCAGTTTTCACTTACATCACCCTGGCGTTGCCCTATTCAGGTGTCACATCATCAACGCTTCACATATATTTCATGGCAGGTTAATTGTTCGTACAGTTTATTGTACAGAACAGTCCATTAGTACCTTCACTTTGTGAAAAAATTACTGATAGATAAAAACACACACAGACGGATTTATTTCCATTTAGACTGCATGCACGTGCATCTCTGATCCGGGACGCAGGGGAGACAACTTGACAGTCCAAACACAACAACTGGCTGACAAAGCGATCCCATCTGAAATACATCAAACTCAGACTTGCTTTAAACATATACTTTTGCCACAGCAAACAGATTAACACATGCGCATTAAAAACACATAGTTTGCACATACACACACGGGAAAACAATCATCTTCAAGTGATTTGGAAGTGGGGGAAGTGTCAACTGAAAATATCTATTTTTGGGGTTGATTTTCAAGGGGAGAGCGCGAACGCAGTCCCCCACACTTATAAATTGCGCACCCGAGTCGTCCACATTTGGGACGATCGCAGGGGTCAACCAAACCGAGGTGCAATGGAAAGGTCTCGCCCCGGGCCCACAGCCTTGCGGATCACTGTAAAGCCTGTGCCAGGTAAGTATGCTTGGGACAGGTTCCAGTTTTCACTTACATCACCCTGGCGTTGCCCTATTCAGGTGTCACATCATCAACGCTTCACATATATTTCATGGCAGGTTAATTGTTCGTACAGTTTATTGTACAGAACAGTCCATTAGTACCTTCACTTTGTGAAAAAATTACTGATAGATAAAAACACACACAGACGGATTTATTTCCATTTAGACTGCATGCACGTGCATCTCTGATCCGGGACGCAGGGGAGACAACTTGACAGTCCAAACACAACAACTGGCTGACAAAGCGATCCCATCTGAAATACATCAAACTCAGACTTGCTTTAAACATATACTTTTGCCACAGCAAACAGATTAACACATGCGCATTAAAAACACATAGTTTGCACATACACACACGGGAAAACAATCATCTTCAAGTGATTTGGAAGTGGGGGAAGTGTCAACTGAAAATATCTATTTTTGGGGTTGATTTTCAAGGGGAGAGCGCGAACGCAGTCCCCCACACTTATAAATTGCGCACCCGAGTCGTCCACATTTGGGACGATCGCAGGGGTCAACCAAACCGAGGTGCAATGGAAAGGTCTCGCCCCGGGCCCACAGCCTTGCGGATCACTGTAAAGCCTGTGCCAGGTAAGTATGCTTGGGACAGGTTCCAGTTTTCACTTACATCACCCTGGCGTTGCCCTATTCAGGTGTCACATCATCAACGCTTCACATATATTTCATGGCAGGTTAATTGTTCGTACAGTTTATTGTACAGAACAGTCCATTAGTACCTTCACTTTGTGAAAAAATTACTGATAGATAAAAACACACACAGACGGATTTATTTCCATTTAGACTGCATGCACGTGCATCTCTGATCCGGGACGCAGGGGAGACAACTTGACAGTCCAAACACAACAACTGGCTGACAAAGCGATCCCATCTGAATACATCAAACTCAGACTTGCTTTAAACATATACTTTTGCCACAGCAAACAGATTAACACATGCGCATTAAAAAACACATAGTTTGCACATACACACACGGGAAAACAATCATCTTCAAGTGATTGGAAGTGGGGGAAGTGTCAACTGAAAATATCTATTTTTGGGTTGATTTTCAAGGGGAGAGCGCGAACGCAGTCCCCCACACTTATAAATTGCGCACCCGAGTCGTCCACATTTGGGACGATCGCAGGGGTCAACCAAACCGAGGTGCAATGGAAAGGTCTCGCCCCGGGCCCACAGCCTTGCGGATCACTGTAAAGCCTGTGCCAGGTAAGTATGCTTGGGACAGGTTCCAGTTTTCACTTACATCACCCTGGCGTTGCCCTATTCAGGTGTCACATCATCAACGCTTCACATATATTTCATGGCAGGTTAATTGTTCGTACAGTTTATTGTACAGAACAGTCCATTAGTACCTTCACTTTGTGAAAAAATTACTGATAGATAAAAACACACACAGACGGATTTATTTCCATTTAGACTGCATGCACGTGCATCTCTGATCCGGGACGCAGGGGAGACAACTTGACAGTCCAAACACAACAACTGGCTGACAAAGCGATCCCATCTGAAATACATCAAACTCAGACTTGCTTTAAACATATACTTTTGCCACAGCAAACAGATTAACACATGCGCATTAAAAACACATAGTTTGCACATACACACACGGGAAAACAATCATCTTCAAGTGATTTGGAAGTGGGGGAAGTGTCAACTGAAAATATCTATTTTTGGGGTTGATTTTCAAGGGGAGAGCGCGAACGCAGTCCCCCACACTTATAAATTGCGCACCCGAGTCGTCCACATTTGGGACGATCGCAGGGGTCAACCAAACCGAGGTGCAATGGAAAGGTCTCGCCCGGGCCCACAGCCTTGCGGATCACTGTAAAGCCTGTGCCAGGTAAGTATGCTTGGGACAGGTTCCAGTTTTCACTTACATCACCCTGGCGTTGCCCTATTCAGGTGTCACATCATCAACGCTTCACATATATTTCATGGCAGGTTAATTGTTCGTACAGTTTATTGTACAGAACAGTCCATTAGTACCTTCACTTTGTGAAAAAATTACTGATAGATAAAAACACACACAGACGGATTTATTTCCATTTAGACTGCATGCACGTGCATCTCTGATCCGGGACGCAGGGGAGACAACTTGACAGTCCAAACACAACAACTGGCTGACAAAGCGATCCCATCTGAAATACATCAAACTCAGACTTGCTTTAAACATATACTTTTGCCACAGCAAACAGATTAACACATGCGCATTAAAAAACACATAGTTTGCACATACACACACGGGAAAACAATCATCTTCAAGTGATTTGGAAGTGGGGGAAGTGTCAACTGAAAATATCTATTTTTGGGGTTGATTTTCAAGGGGAGAGCGCGAACGCAGTCCCCCACACTTATAAATTGCGCACCCGAGTCGTCCACATTTGGGACGATCGCAGGGGTCAACCAAACCGAGGTGCAATGGAAAGGTCTCGCCCCGGGCCCACAGCCTTGCGGATCACTGTAAAGCCTGTGCCAGGTAAGTATGCTTGGGACAGGTTCCAGTTTTCACTTACATCACCCTGGCGTTGCCCTATTCAGGTGTCACATCATCAACGCTTCACATATATTTCATGGCAGGTTAATTGTTCGTACAGTTTATTGTACAGAACAGTCCATTAGTACCTTCACTTTGTGAAAAAATTACTGATAGATAAAAACACACACAGACGGATTTATTTCCATTTAGACTGCATGCACGTGCATCTCTGATCCGGGACGCAGGGGAGACAACTTGACAGTCCAAACACAACAACTGGCTGACAAAGCGATCCCATCTGAAATACATCAAACTCAGACTTGCTTTAAACATATACTTTTGCCACAGCAAACAGATTAACACATGCGCATTAAAAAACACATAGTTTGCACATACACACACGGGAAAACAATCATCTTCAAGTGATTTGGAAGTGGGGGAAGTGTCAACTGAAAATATCTATTTTTGGGGTTGATTTTCAAGGGGAGAGCGCGAACGCAGTCCCCCACACTTATAAATTGCGCACCCGAGTCGTCCACATTTGGGACGATCGCAGGGGTCAACCAAACCGAGGTGCAATGGAAAGGTCTCGCCCCGGGCCCACAGCCTTGCGGATCACTGTAAAGCCTGTGCCAGGTAAGTATGCTTGGGACAGGTTCCAGTTTTCACTTACATCACCCTGGCGTTGCCCTATTCAGGTGTCACATCATCAACGCTTCACATATATTTCATGGCAGGTTAATTGTTCGTACAGTTTATTGTACAGAACAGTCCATTAGTACCTTCACTTTGTGAAAAAATTACTGATAGATAAAAACACACACAGACGGATTTATTTCCATTTAGACTGCATGCACGTGCATCTCTGATCCGGGACGCAGGGGAGACAACTTGACAGTCCAAACACAACAACTGGCTGACAAAGCGATCCCATCTGAAATACATCAAACTCAGACTTGCTTTAAAACATATACTTTTGCCACAGCAAACAGATTAACACATGCGCATTAAAAACACATAGTTTGCACATACACACACGGGAAAACAATCATCTTCAAGTGATTTGGAAGTGGGGGAAGTGTCAACTGAAAATATCTATTTTTGGGGTTGATTTTCAAGGGGAGAGCGCGAACGCAGTCCCCCACACTTATAAATTGCGCACCCGAGTCGTCCACATTTGGGACGATCGCAGGGGTCAACCAAACCGAGGTGCAATGGAAAGGTCTCGCCCCGGGCCCACAGCCTTGCGGATCACTGTAAAGCCTGTGCCAGGTAAGTATGCTTGGGACAGGTTCCAGTTTTCACTTACATCACCCTGGCGTTGCCCTATTCAGGTGTCACATCATCAACGCTTCACATATATTTCATGGCAGGTTAATTGTTCGTACAGTTTATTGTACAGAACAGTCCATTAGTACCTTCACTTTGTGAAAAAATTACTGATAGATAAAAACACACACAGACGGATTTATTTCCATTTAGACTGCATGCACGTGCATCTCTGATCCGGGACGCAGGGGAGACAACTTGACAGTCCAAACACAACAACTGGCTGACAAAGCGATCCCATCTGAAATACATCAAACTCAGACTTGCTTTAAACATATACTTTTGCCACAGCAAACAGATTAACACATGCGCATTAAAAACACATAGTTTGCACATACACACACGGGAAAACAATCATCTTCAAGTGATTTGGAAGTGGGGGAAGTGTCAACTGAAAATATCTATTTTTGGGGTTGATTTTCAAGGGGAGAGCGCGAACGCAGTCCCCCACACTTATAAATTGCGCACCCGAGTCGTCCACATTTGGGACGATCGCAGGGGTCAACCAAACCGAGGTGCAATGGAAAGGTCTCGCCCCGGGCCCACAGCCTTGCGGATCACTGTAAAGCCTGTGCCAGGTAAGTATGCTTGGGACAGGTTCCAGTTTTCACTTACATCACCCTGGCGTTGCCCTATTCAGGTGTCACATCATCAACGCTTCACATATATTTCATGGCAGGTTAATTGTTCGTACAGTTTATTGTACAGAACAGTCCATTAGTACCTTCACTTTGTGAAAAAATTACTGATAGATAAAAACACACACAGACGGATTTATTTCCATTTAGACTGCATGCACGTGCATCTCTGATCCGGGACGCAGGGAGACAACTTGACAGTCCAAACACAACAACTGGCTGACAAAGCGATCCCATCTGAAATACATCAAACTCAGACTTGCTTTAAACATATACTTTTGCCACAGCAAACAGATTAACACATGCGCATTAAAAACACATAGTTTGCACATACACACACGGGAAAACAATCATCTTCAAGTGATTTGGAAGTGGGGGAAGTGTCAACTGAAAATATCTATTTTTGGGGTTGATTTTCAAGGGGAGAGCGCGAACGCAGTCCCCCACACTTATAAATTGCGCACCCGAGTCGTCCACATTTGGACGATCGCAGGGGTCAACCAAACCGAGGTGCAATGGAAAGGTCTCGCCCCGGGCCCACAGCCTTGCGGATCACTGTAAAGCCTGTGCCAGGTAAGTATGCTTGGGACAGGTTCCAGTTTTCACTTACATCACCCTGGCGTTGCCCTATTCAGGTGTCACATCATCAACGCTTCACATATATTTCATGGCAGGTTAATTGTTCGTACAGTTTATTGTACAGAACAGTCCATTAGTACCTTCACTTTGTGAAAAAATTACTGATAGATAAAAACACACACAGACGGATTTATTTCCATTTAGACTGCATGCACGTGCATCTCTGATCCGGGACGCAGGGGAGACAACTTGACAGTCCAAACACAACAACTGGCTGACAAAGCGATCCCATCTGAAATACATCAAACTCAGACTTGCTTTAAACATATACTTTTGCCACAGCAAACAGATTAACACATGCGCATTAAAAACACATAGTTTGCACATACACACACGGAAAACAATCATCTTCAAGTGATTTGGAAGTGGGGGAAGTGTCAACTGAAAATATCTATTTTTGGGGTTGATTTTCAAGGGGAGAGCGCGAACGCAGTCCCCCACACTTATAAATTGCGCACCCGAGTCGTCCACATTTGGGACGATCGCAGGGGTCAACCAACCGAGGTGCAATGGAAAGGTCTCGCCCCGGGCCCACAGCCTTGCGGATCACTGTAAAGCCTGTGCCAGGTAAGTATGCTTGGGACAGGTTCCAGTTTTCACTTACATCACCCTGGCGTTGCCCTATTCAGGTGTCACATCATCAACGCTTCACATATATTTCATGGCAGGTTAATTGTTCGTACAGTTTATTGTACAGAACAGTCCATTAGTACCTTCACTTTGTGAAAAAATTACTGATAGATAAAAACACACACAGACGGATTTATTTCCATTTAGACTGCATGCACGTGCATCTCTGATCCGGGACGCAGGGGAGACAACTTGACAGTCCAAACACAACAACTGGCTGACAAAGCGATCCCATCTGAAATACATCAAACTCAGACTTGCTTTAAACATATACTTTTGCCACAGCAAACAGATTAACACATGCGCATTAAAAAACACATAGTTTGCACATACACACACGGGAAAACAATCATCTTCAAGTGATTTGGAAGTGGGGGAAGTGTCAACTGAAAATATCTATTTTTGGGGTTGATTTTCAAGGGGAGAGCGCGAACGCAGTCCCCCACACTTATAAATTGCGCACCCGAGTCGTCCACATTTGGGACGATCGCAGGGGTCAACCAAACCGAGGTGCAATGGAAAGGTCTCGCCCCGGGCCCACAGCCTTGCGGATCACTGTAAAGCCTGTGCCAGGTAAGTATGCTTGGGACAGGTTCCAGTTTTCACTTACATCACCCTGGCGTTGCCCTATTCAGGTGTCACATCATCAACGCTTCACATATATTTCATGGCAGGTTAATTGTTCGTACAGTTTATTGTACAGAACAGTCCATTAGTACCTTCACTTTGTGAAAAAATTACTGATAGATAAAAACACACACAGACGGATTTATTTCCATTTAGACTGCATGCACGTGCATCTCTGATCCGGGACGCAGGGAGACAACTTGACAGTCCAAACACAACAACTGGCTGACAAAGCGATCCCATCTGAAATACATCAAACTCAGACTTGCTTTAAACATATACTTTTGCCACAGCAAACAGATTAACACATGCGCATTAAAAACACATAGTTTGCACATACACACACGGGAAAACAATCATCTTCAAGTGATTTGGAAGTGGGGGAAGTGTCAACTGAAAATATCTATTTTTGGGGTTGATTTTCAAGGGGAGAGCGCGAACGCAGTCCCCCACACTTATAAATTGCGCACCCGAGTCGTCCACATTTGGGACGATCGCAGGGGTCAACCAAACCGAGGTGCAATGGAAAGGTCTCGCCCCGGGCCCACAGCCTTGCGGATCACTGTAAAGCCTGTGCCAGGTAAGTATGCTTGGGACAGGGTTCCAGTTTTCACTTACATCACCCTG
>NW_027133969.1:0-32441 GCF_037392515.1 Haliotis asinina
CGCCAGAAACCCCATGAAGAGACCTTTCAAATGAATCATAGATATTAGAAATCCAATGAGGGATAACGAAATTAGAACGAAAGTCTACTTCCGCTACCGGCGCCGTTGCGACGGAACGGACAAGCGGCATTACCTACGGACATGCCTAGCATCTTTGCTCAACGTCGCACATGCACATGCCATACACCACCAGAAGCGAATTGAAATGCTCTTTCTAATGAATATAAGATACTGAAAGTCGCATCAGACATGTACACATGATTAACCAAGAAATAACGCACTGATGGTGTTGGCGACGCACGGGACACGCGGCATGACACGCAGGCGTATGTAGCTTGACATGCCAGTGCACATGGGCTTGTCGTACATCGTCTTGAAGCCCATTTGCATGGGCTTTCACATGCACTATAGATGTTAGGGATCTTCGAAAGGAGAGAGATATTATAAGGGGTTATTGGTGGGGTCGACATGAGTCGGCGGCGGAAGTCAAGCCGGATAGAAAAGCGGCACTATATGCAGACGGTTGCAGCTGTGCACAGCATTGCAGACGTGCATGTTATGCATCGCCAGAAACCCCATGAAGAGACCTTTCAAATGAATCATAGATATTAGAAATCCAATGAGGGATAACGAAATTAGAACGAAAGTCTACTTCCGCTACCGGCGCCGTTGCGACGGAACGGACAAGCGGCATTACCTACGGACATGCCTAGCATCTTTGCTCAACGTCGCACATGCACATGCCATACACCACCAGAAGCGAATTGAAATGCTCTTTCTAATGAATATAAGATACTGAAAGTCGCATCAGACATGTACACATGATTAACCAAGAAATAACGCACTGATGGTGTTGGCGACGCACGGGACACGCGGCATGACACGCAGGCGTATGTAGCTTGACATGCCAGTGCACATGGGCTTGTCGTACATCGTCTTGAAGCCCATTTGCATGGGCTTTCACATGCACTATAGATGTTAGGGATCTTCGAAAGGAGAGAGATATTATAAGGGGTTATTGGTGGGGTCGACATGAGTCGGCGGCGGAAGTCAAGCCGGATAGAAAAGCGGCACTATATGCAGACGGTTGCAGCTGTGCACAGCATTGCAGACGTGCATGTTATGCATCGCCAGAAACCCCATGAAGAGACCTTTCAAATGAATCATAGATATTAGAAATCCAATGAGGGATAACGAAATTAGAACGAAAGTCTACTTCCGCTACCGGCGCCGTTGCGACGGAACGGACAAGCGGCATTACCTACGGACATGCCTAGCATCTTTGCTCAACGTCGCACATGCACATGCCATACACCACCAGAAGCGAATTGAAATGCTCTTTCTAATGAATATAAGATACTGAAAGTCGCATCAGACATGTACACATGATTAACCAAGAAATAACGCACTGATGGTGTTGGCGACGCACGGGACACGCGGCATGACACGCAGGCGTATGTAGCTTGACATGCCAGTGCACATGGGCTTGTCGTACATCGTCTTGAAGCCCATTTGCATGGGCTTTCACATGCACTATAGATGTTAGGGATCTTCGAAAGGAGAGAGATATTATAAGGGGTTATTGGTGGGGTCGACATGAGTCGGCGGCGGAAGTCAAGCCGGATAGAAAAGCGGCACTATATGCAGACGGTTGCAGCTGTGCACAGCATTGCAGACGTGCATGTTATGCATCGCCAGAAACCCCATGAAGAGACCTTTCAAATGAATCATAGATATTAGAAATCCAATGAGGGATAACGAAATTAGAACGAAAGTCTACTTCCGCTACCGGCGCCGTTGCGACGGAACGGACAAGCGGCATTACCTACGGACATGCCTAGCATCTTTGCTCAACGTCGCACATGCACATGCCATACACCACCAGAAGCGAATTGAAATGCTCTTTCTAATGAATATAAGATACTGAAAGTCGCATCAGACATGTACACATGATTAACCAAGAAATAACGCACTGATGGTGTTGGCGACGCACGGGACACGCGGCATGACACGCAGGCGTATGTAGCTTGACATGCCAGTGCACATGGGCTTGTCGTACATCGTCTTGAAGCCCATTTGCATGGGCTTTCACATGCACTATAGATGTTAGGGATCTTCGAAAGGAGAGAGATATTATAAGGGGTTATTGGTGGGGTCGACATGAGTCGGCGGCGGAAGTCAAGCCGGATAGAAAAGCGGCACTATATGCAGACGGTTGCAGCTGTGCACAGCATTGCAGACGTGCATGTTATGCATCGCCAGAAACCCCATGAAGAGACCTTTCAAATGAATCATAGATATTAGAAATCCAATGAGGGATAACGAAATTAGAACGAAAGTCTACTTCCGCTACCGGCGCCGTTGCGACGGAACGGACAAGCGGCATTACCTACGGACATGCCTAGCATCTTTGCTCAACGTCGCACATGCACATGCCATACACCACCAGAAGCGAATTGAAATGCTCTTTCTAATGAATATAAGATACTGAAAGTCGCATCAGACATGTACACATGATTAGCCAAGAAATAACGCACTGATGGTGTTGGCGACGCACGGGACACGCGGCATGACACGCAGGCGTATGTAGCTTGACATGCCAGTGCACATGGGCTTGTCGTACATCGTCTTGAAGCCCATTTGCATGGGCTTTCACATGCACTATAGATGTTAGGGATCTTCGAAAGGAGAGAGATATTATAAGGGGTTATTGGTGGGGTCGACATGAGTCGGCGGCGGAAGTCAAGCCGGATAGAAAAGCGGCACTATATGCAGACGGTTGCAGCTGTGCACAGCATTGCAGACGTGCATGTTATGCATCGCCAGAAACCCCATGAAGAGACCTTTCAAATGAATCATAGATATTAGAAATCCAATGAGGGATAACGAAATTAGAACGAAAGTCTACTTCCGCTACCGGCGCCGTTGCGACGGAACGGACAAGCGGCATTACCTACGGACATGCCTAGCATCTTTGCTCAACGTCGCACATGCACATGCCATACACCACCAAAAGCGAATTGAAATGCTCTTTCTAATGAATATAAGATACTGAAAGTCGCATCAGACATGTACACATGATTAACCAAGAAATAACGCACTGATGGTGTTGGCGACGCACGGGACACGCGGCATGACACGCAGGCGTATGTAGCTTGACATGCCAGTGCACATGGGCTTGTCGTACATCGTCTTGAAGCCCATTTGCATGGGCTTTCACATGCACTATAGATGTTAGGGATCTTCGAAAGGAGAGAGATATTATAAGGGGTTATTGGTGGGGTCGACATGAGTCGGCGGCGGAAGTCAAGCCGGATAGAAAAGCGGCACTATATGCAGACGGTTGCAGCTGTGCACAGCATTGCAGACGTGCATGTTATGCATCGCCAGAAACCCCATGAAGAGACCTTTCAAATGAATCATAGATATTAGAAATCCAATGAGGGATAACGAAATTAGAACGAAAGTCTACTTCCGCTACCGGCGCCGTTGCGACGGAACGGACAAGCGGCATTACCTACGGACATGCCTAGCATCTTTGCTCAACGTCGCACATGCACATGCCATACACCACCAGAAGCGAATTGAAATGCTCTTTCTAATGAATATAAGATACTGAAAGTCGCATCAGACATGTACACATGATTAGCCAAGAAATAACGCACTGATGGTGTTGGCGACGCACGGGACACGCGGCATGACACGCAGGCGTATGTAGCTTGCCAGTGCACATGGGCTTGTCGTACATCGTCTTGAAGCCCATTTGCATGGGCTTTCACATGCACTATAGATGTTAGGGATCTTCGAAAGGAGAGAGATATTATAAGGGGTTATTGGTGGGGTCGACATGAGTCGGCGGCGGAAGTCAAGCCGGATAGAAAAGCGGCACTATATGCAGACGGTTGCAGCTGTGCACAGCATTGCAGACGTGCATGTTATGCATCGCCAGAAACCCCATGAAGAGACCTTTCAAATGAATCATAGATATTAGAAATCCAATGAGGGATAACGAAATTAGAACGAAAGTCTACTTCCGCTACCGGCGCCGTTGCGACGGAACGGACAAGCGGCATTACCTACGGACATGCCTAGCATCTTTGCTCAACGTCGCACATGCACATGCCATACACCACCAGAAGCGAATTGAAATGCTCTTTCTAATGAATATAAGATACTGAAAGTCGCATCAGACATGTACACATGATTAACCAAGAAATAACGCACTGATGGTGTTGGCGACGCACGGGACACGCGGCATGACACGCAGGCGTATGTAGCTTGACATGCCAGTGCACATGGGCTTGTCGTACATCGTCTTGAAGCCCATTTGCATGGGCTTTCACATGCACTATAGATGTTAGGGATCTTCGAAAGGAGAGAGATATTATAAGGGGTTATTGGTGGGGTCGACATGAGTCGGCGGCGGAAGTCAAGCCGGATAGAAAAGCGGCACTATATGCAGACGGTTGCAGCTGTGCACAGCATTGCAGACGTGCATGTTATGCATCGCCAGAAACCCCATGAAGAGACCTTTCAAATGAATCATAGATATTAGAAATCCAATGAGGGATAACGAAATTAGAACGAAAGTCTACTTCCGCTACCGGCGCCGTTGCGACGGAACGGACAAGCGGCATTACCTACGGACATGCCTAGCATCTTTGCTCAACGTCGCACATGCACATGCCATACACCACCAGAAGCGAATTGAAATGCTCTTTCTAATGAATATAAGATACTGAAAGTCGCATCAGACATGTACACATGATTAGCCAAGAAATAACGCACTGATGGTGTTGGCGACGCACGGGACACGCGGCATGACACGCAGGCGTATGTAGCTTGACATGCCAGTGCACATGGGCTTGTCGTACATCGTCTTGAAGCCCATTTGCATGGGCTTTCACATGCACTATAGATGTTAGGGATCTTCGAAAGGAGAGAGATATTATAAGGGGTTATTGGTGGGGTCGACATGAGTCGGCGGCGGAAGTCAAGCCGGATAGAAAAGCGGCACTATATGCAGACGGTTGCAGCTGTGCACAGCATTGCAGACGTGCATGTTATGCATCGCCAGAAACCCCATGAAGAGACCTTTCAAATGAATCATAGATATTAGAAATCCAATGAGGGATAACGAAATTAGAACGAAAGTCTACTTCCGCTACCGGCGCCGTTGCGACGGAACGGACAAGCGGCATTACCTACGGACATGCCTAGCATCTTTGCTCAACGTCGCACATGCACATGCCATACACCACCAGAAGCGAATTGAAATGCTCTTTCTAATGAATATAAGATACTGAAAGTCGCATCAGACATGTACACATGATTAACCAAGAAATAACGCACTGATGGTGTTGGCGACGCACGGGACACGCGGCATGACACGCAGGCGTATGTAGCTTGACATGCCAGTGCACATGGGCTTGTCGTACATCGTCTTGAAGCCCATTTGCATGGGCTTTCACATGCACTATAGATGTTAGGGATCTTCGAAAGGAGAGAGATATTATAAGGGGTTATTGGTGGGGTCGACATGAGTCGGCGGCGGAAGTCAAGCCGGATAGAAAAGCGGCACTATATGCAGACGGTTGCAGCTGTGCACAGCATTGCAGACGTGCATGTTATGCATCGCCAGAAACCCCATGAAGAGACCTTTCAAATGAATCATAGATATTAGAAATCCAATGAGGGATAACGAAATTAGAACGAAAGTCTACTTCCGCTACCGGCGCCGTTGCGACGGAACGGACAAGCGGCATTACCTACGGACATGCCTAGCATCTTTGCTCAACGTCGCACATGCACATGCCATACACCACCAGAAGCGAATTGAAATGCTCTTTCTAATGAATATAAGATACTGAAAGTCGCATCAGACATGTACACATGATTAACCAAGAAATAACGCACTGATGGTGTTGGCGACGCACGGGACACGCGGCATGACACGCAGGCGTATGTAGCTTGACATGCCAGTGCACATGGGCTTGTCGTACATCGTCTTGAAGCCCATTTGCATGGGCTTTCACATGCACTATAGATGTTAGGGATCTTCGAAAGGAGAGAGATATTATAAGGGGTTATTGGTGGGGTCGACATGAGTCGGCGGCGGAAGTCAAGCCGGATAGAAAAGCGGCACTATATGCAGACGGTTGCAGCTGTGCACAGCATTGCAGACGTGCATGTTATGCATCGCCAGAAACCCCATGAAGAGACCTTTCAAATGAATCATAGATATTAGAAATCCAATGAGGGATAACGAAATTAGAACGAAAGTCTACTTCCGCTACCGGCGCCGTTGCGACGGAACGGACAAGCGGCATTACCTACGGACATGCCTAGCATCTTTGCTCAACGTCGCACATGCACATGCCATACACCACCAGAAGCGAATTGAAATGCTCTTTCTAATGAATATAAGATACTGAAAGTCGCATCAGACATGTACACATGATTAGCCAAGAAATAACGCACTGATGGTGTTGGCGACGCACGGGACACGCGGCATGACACGCAGGCGTATGTAGCTTGACATGCCAGTGCACATGGGCTTGTCGTACATCGTCTTGAAGCCCATTTGCATGGGCTTTCACATGCACTATAGATGTTAGGGATCTTCGAAAGGAGAGAGATATTATAAGGGGTTATTGGTGGGGTCGACATGAGTCGGCGGCGGAAGTCAAGCCGGATAGAAAAGCGGCACTATATGCAGACGGTTGCAGCTGTGCACAGCATTGCAGACGTGCATGTTATGCATCGCCAGAAACCCCATGAAGAGACCTTTCAAATGAATCATAGATATTAGAAATCCAATGAGGGATAACGAAATTAGAACGAAAGTCTACTTCCGCTACCGGCGCCGTTGCGACGGAACGGACAAGCGGCATTACCTACGGACATGCCTAGCATCTTTGCTCAACGTCGCACATGCACATGCCATACACCACCAGAAGCGAATTGAAATGCTCTTTCTAATGAATATAAGATACTGAAAGTCGCATCAGACATGTACACATGATTAACCAAGAAATAACGCACTGATGGTGTTGGCGACGCACGGGACACGCGGCATGACACGCAGGCGTATGTAGCTTGACATGCCAGTGCACATGGGCTTGTCGTACATCGTCTTGAAGCCCATTTGCATGGGCTTTCACATGCACTATAGATGTTAGGGATCTTCGAAAGGAGAGAGATATTATAAGGGGTTATTGGTGGGGTCGACATGAGTCGGCGGCGGAAGTCAAGCCGGATAGAAAAGCGGCACTATATGCAGACGGTTGCAGCTGTGCACAGCATTGCAGACGTGCATGTTATGCATCGCCAGAAACCCCATGAAGAGACCTTTCAAATGAATCATAGATATTAGAAATCCAATGAGGGATAACGAAATTAGAACGAAAGTCTACTTCCGCTACCGGGGCCGTTGCGACGGAACGGACAAGCGGCATTACCTACGGACATGCCTAGCATCTTTGCTCAACGTCGCACATGCACATGCCATACACCACCAGAAGCGAATTGAAATGCTCTTTCTAATGAATATAAGATACTGAAAGTCGCATCAGACATGTACACATGATTAACCAAGAAATAACGCACTGATGGTGTTGGCGACGCACGGGACACGCGGCATGACACGCAGGCGTATGTAGCTTGCCAGTGCACATGGGCTTGTCGTACATCGTCTTGAAGCCCATTTGCATGGGCTTTCACATGCACTATAGATGTTAGGGATCTTCGAAAGGAGAGAGATATTATAAGGGGTTATTGGTGGGGTCGACATGAGTCGGCGGCGGAAGTCAAGCCGGATAGAAAAGCGGCACTATATGCAGACGGTTGCAGCTGTGCACAGCATTGCAGACGTGCATGTTATGCATCGCCAGAAACCCCATGAAGAGACCTTTCAAATGAATCATAGATATTAGAAATCCAATGAGGGATAACGAAATTAGAACGAAAGTCTACTTCCGCTACCGGCGCCGTTGCGACGGAACGGACAAGCGGCATTACCTACGGACATGCCTAGCATCTTTGCTCAACGTCGCACATGCACATGCCATACACCACCAGAAGCGAATTGAAATGCTCTTTCTAATGAATATAAGATACTGAAAGTCGCATCAGACATGTACACATGATTAGCCAAGAAATAACGCACTGATGGTGTTGGCGACGCACGGGACACGCGGCATGACACGCAGGCGTATGTAGCTTGACATGCCAGTGCACATGGGCTTGTCGTACATCGTCTTGAAGCCCATTTGCATGGGCTTTCACATGCACTATAGATGTTAGGGATCTTCGAAAGGAGAGAGATATTATAAGGGGTTATTGGTGGGGTCGACATGAGTCGGCGGCGGAAGTCAAGCCGGATAGAAAAGCGGCACTATATGCAGACGGTTGCAGCTGTGCACAGCATTGCAGACGTGCATGTTATGCATCGCCAGAAACCCCATGAAGAGACCTTTCAAATGAATCATAGATATTAGAAATCCAATGAGGGATAACGAAATTAGAACGAAAGTCTACTTCCGCTACCGGCGCCGTTGCGACGGAACGGACAAGCGGCATTACCTACGGACATGCCTAGCATCTTTGCTCAACGTCGCACATGCACATGCCATACACCACCAGAAGCGAATTGAAATGCTCTTTCTAATGAATATAAGATACTGAAAGTCGCATCAGACATGTACACATGATTAACCAAGAAATAACGCACTGATGGTGTTGGCGACGCACGGGACACGCGGCATGACACGCAGGCGTATGTAGCTTGACATGCCAGTGCACATGGGCTTGTCGTACATCGTCTTGAAGCCCATTTGCATGGGCTTTCACATGCACTATAGATGTTAGGGATCTTCGAAAGGAGAGAGATATTATAAGGGGTTATTGGTGGGGTCGACATGAGTCGGCGGCGGAAGTCAAGCCGGATAGAAAAGCGGCACTATATGCAGACGGTTGCAGCTGTGCACAGCATTGCAGACGTGCATGTTATGCATCGCCAGAAACCCCATGAAGAGACCTTTCAAATGAATCATAGATATTAGAAATCCAATGAGGGATAACGAAATTAGAACGAAAGTCTACTTCCGCTACCGGCGCCGTTGCGACGGAACGGACAAGCGGCATTACCTACGGACATGCCTAGCATCTTTGCTCAACGTCGCACATGCACATGCCATACACCACCAGAAGCGAATTGAAATGCTCTTTCTAATGAATATAAGATACTGAAAGTCGCATCAGACATGTACACATGATTAACCAAGAAATAACACACTGATGGTGTTGGCGACGCACGGGACACGCGGCATGACACGCAGGCGTATGTAGCTTGCCAGTGCACATGGGCTTGTCGTACATCGTCTTGAAGCCCATTTGCATGGGCTTTCACATGCACTATAGATGTTAGGGATCTTCGAAAGGAGAGAGATATTATAAGGGGTTATTGGTGGGGTCGACATGAGTCGGCGGCGGAAGTCAAGCCGGATAGAAAAGCGGCACTATATGCAGACGGTTGCAGCTGTGCACAGCATTGCAGACGTGCATGTTATGCATCGCCAGAAACCCCATGAAGAGACCTTTCAAATGAATCATAGATATTAGAAATCCAATGAGGGATAACGAAATTAGAACGAAAGTCTACTTCCGCTACCGGCGCCGTTGCGACGGAACGGACAAGCGGCATTACCTACGGACATGCCTAGCATCTTTGCTCAACGTCGCACATGCACATGCCATACACCACCAGAAGCGAATTGAAATGCTCTTTCTAATGAATATAAGATACTGAAAGTCGCATCAGACATGTACACATGATTAACCAAGAAATAACGCACTGATGGTGTTGGCGACGCACGGGACACGCGGCATGACACGCAGGCGTATGTAGCTTGACATGCCAGTGCACATGGGCTTGTCGTACATCGTCTTGAAGCCCATTTGCATGGGCTTTCACATGCACTATAGATGTTAGGGATCTTCGAAAGGAGAGAGATATTATAAGGGGTTATTGGTGGGGTCGACATGAGTCGGCGGCGGAAGTCAAGCCGGATAGAAAAGCGGCACTATATGCAGACGGTTGCAGCTGTGCACAGCATTGCAGACGTGCATGTTATGCATCGCCAGAAACCCCATGAAGAGACCTTTCAAATGAATCATAGATATTAGAAATCCAATGAGGGATAACGAAATTAGAACGAAAGTCTACTTCCGCTACCGGCGCCGTTGCGACGGAACGGACAAGCGGCATTACCTACGGACATGCCTAGCATCTTTGCTCAACGTCGCACATGCACATGCCATACACCACCAGAAGCGAATTGAAATGCTCTTTCTAATGAATATAAGATACTGAAAGTCGCATCAGACATGTACACATGATTAACCAAGAAATAACGCACTGATGGTGTTGGCGACGCACGGGACACGCGGCATGACACGCAGGCGTATGTAGCTTGCCAGTGCACATGGGCTTGTCGTACATCGTCTTGAAGCCCATTTGCATGGGCTTTCACATGCACTATAGATGTTAGGGATCTTCGAAAGGAGAGAGATATTATAAGGGGTTATTGGTGGGGTCGACATGAGTCGGCGGCGGAAGTCAAGCCGGATAGAAAAGCGGCACTATATGCAGACGGTTGCAGCTGTGCACAGCATTGCAGACGTGCATGTTATGCATCGCCAGAAACCCCATGAAGAGACCTTTCAAATGAATCATAGATATTAGAAATCCAATGAGGGATAACGAAATTAGAACGAAAGTCTACTTCCGCTACCGGCGCCGTTGCGACGGAACGGACAAGCGGCATTACCTACGGACATGCCTAGCATCTTTGCTCAACGTCGCACATGCACATGCCATACACCACCAGAAGCGAATTGAAATGCTCTTTCTAATGAATATAAGATACTGAAAGTCGCATCAGACATGTACACATGATTAACCAAGAAATAACGCACTGATGGTGTTGGCGACGCACGGGACACGCGGCATGACACGCAGGCGTATGTAGCTTGACATGCCAGTGCACATGGGCTTGTCGTACATCGTCTTGAAGCCCATTTGCATGGGCTTTCACATGCACTATAGATGTTAGGGATCTTCGAAAGGAGAGAGATATTATAAGGGGTTATTGGTGGGGTCGACATGAGTCGGCGGCGGAAGTCAAGCCGGATAGAAAAGCGGCACTATATGCAGACGGTTGCAGCTGTGCACAGCATTGCAGACGTGCATGTTATGCATCGCCAGAAACCCCATGAAGAGACCTTTCAAATGAATCATAGATATTAGAAATCCAATGAGGGATAACGAAATTAGAACGAAAGTCTACTTCCGCTACCGGCGCCGTTGCGACGGAACGGACAAGCGGCATTACCTATGGACATGCCTAGCATCTTTGCTCAACGTCGCACATGCACATGCCATACACCACCAGAAGCGAATTGAAATGCTCTTTCTAATGAATATAAGATACTGAAAGTCGCATCAGACATGTACACATGATTAACCAAGAAATAACGCACTGATGGTGTTGGCGACGCACGGGACACGCGGCATGACACGCAGGCGTATGTAGCTTGACATGCCAGTGCACATGGGCTTGTCGTACATCGTCTTGAAGCCCATTTGCATGGGCTTTCACATGCACTATAGATGTTAGGGATCTTCGAAAGGAGAGAGATATTATAAGGGGTTATGGGTGGGGTCGACATGAGTCGGCGGCGGAAGTCAAGCCGGATAGAAAAGCGGCACTATATGCAGACGGTTGCAGCTGTGCACAGCATTGCAGACGTGCATGTTATGCATCGCCAGAAACCCCATGAAGAGACCTTTCAAATGAATCATAGATATTAGAAATCCAATGAGGGATAACGAAATTAGAACGAAAGTCTACTTCCGCTACCGGCGCCGTTGCGACGGAACGGACAAGCGGCATTACCTACGGACATGCCTAGCATCTTTGCTCAACGTCGCACATGCACATGCCATACACCACCAGAAGCGAATTGAAATGCTCTTTCTAATGAATATAAGATACTGAAAGTCGCATCAGACATGTACACATGATTAACCAAGAAATAACGCACTGATGGTGTTGGCGACGCACGGGACACGCGGCATGACACGCAGGCGTATGTAGCTTGACATGCCAGTGCACATGGGCTTGTCGTACATCGTCTTGAAGCCCATTTGCATGGGCTTTCACATGCACTATAGATGTTAGGGATCTTCGAAAGGAGAGAGATATTATAAGGGGTTATTGGTGGGGTCGACATGAGTCGGCGGCGGAAGTCAAGCCGGATAGAAAAGCGGCACTATATGCAGACGGTTGCAGCTGTGCACAGCATTGCAGACGTGCATGTTATGCATCGCCAGAAACCCCATGAAGAGACCTTTCAAATGAATCATAGATATTAGAAATCCAATGAGGGATAACGAAATTAGAACGAAAGTCTACTTCCGCTACCGGCGCCGTTGCGACGGAACGGACAAGCGGCATTACCTACGGACATGCCTAGCATCTTTGCTCAACGTCGCACATGCACATGCCATACACCACCAGAAGCGAATTGAAATGCTCTTTCTAATGAATATAAGATACTGAAAGTCGCATCAGACATGTACACATGATTAACCAAGAAATAACGCACTGATGGTGTTGGCGACGCACGGGACACGCGGCATGACACGCAGGCGTATGTAGCTTGACATGCCAGTGCACATGGGCTTGTCGTACATCGTCTTGAAGCCCATTTGCATGGGCTTTCACATGCACTATAGATGTTAGGGATCTTCGAAAGGAGAGAGATATTATAAGGGGTTATTGGTGGGGTCGACATGAGTCGGCGGCGGAAGTCAAGCCGGATAGAAAAGCGGCACTATATGCAGACGGTTGCAGCTGTGCACAGCATTGCAGACGTGCATGTTATGCATCGCCAGAAACCCCATGAAGAGACCTTTCAAATGAATCATAGATATTAGAAATCCAATGAGGGATAACGAAATTAGAACGAAAGTCTACTTCCGCTACCGGCGCCGTTGCGACGGAACGGACAAGCGGCATTACCTACGGACATGCCTAGCATCTTTGCTCAACGTCGCACATGCACATGCCATACACCACCAGAAGCGAATTGAAATGCTCTTTCTAATGAATATAAGATACTGAAAGTCGCATCAGACATGTACACATGATTAGCCAAGAAATAACGCACTGATGGTGTTGGCGACGCACGGGACACGCGGCATGACACGCAGGCGTATGTAGCTTGCCAGTGCACATGGGCTTGTCGTACATCGTCTTGAAGCCCATTTGCATGGGCTTTCACATGCACTATAGATGTTAGGGATCTTCGAAAGGAGAGAGATATTATAAGGGGTTATTGGTGGGGTCGACATGAGTCGGCGGCGGAAGTCAAGCCGGATAGAAAAGCGGCACTATATGCAGACGGTTGCAGCTGTGCACAGCATTGCAGACGTGCATGTTATGCATCGCCAGAAACCCCATGAAGAGACCTTTCAAATGAATCATAGATATTAGAAATCCAATGAGGGATAACGAAATTAGAACGAAAGTCTACTTCCGCTACCGGCGCCGTTGCGACGGAACGGACAAGCGGCATTACCTACGGACATGCCTAGCATCTTTGCTCAACGTCGCACATGCACATGCCATACACCACCAGAAGCGAATTGAAATGCTCTTTCTAATGAATATAAGATACTGAAAGTCGCATCAGACATGTACACATGATTAACCAAGAAATAACGCACTGATGGTGTTGGCGACGCACGGGACACGCGGCATGACACGCAGGCGTATGTAGCTTGACATGCCAGTGCACATGGGCTTGTCGTACATCGTCTTGAAGCCCATTTGCATGGGCTTTCACATGCACTATAGATGTTAGGGATCTTCGAAAGGAGAGAGATATTATAAGGGGTTATTGGTGGGGTCGACATGAGTCGGCGGCGGAAGTCAAGCCGGATAGAAAAGCGGCACTATATGCAGACGGTTGCAGCTGTGCACAGCATTGCAGACGTGCATGTTATGCATCGCCAGAAACCCCATGAAGAGACCTTTCAAATGAATCATAGATATTAGAAATCCAATGAGGGATAACGAAATTAGAACGAAAGTCTACTTCCGCTACCGGCGCCGTTGCGACGGAACGGACAAGCGGCATTACCTACGGACATGCCTAGCATCTTTGCTCAACGTCGCACATGCACATGCCATACACCACCAGAAGCGAATTGAAATGCTCTTTCTAATGAATATAAGATACTGAAAGTCGCATCAGACATGTACACATGATTAACCAAGAAATAACGCACTGATGGTGTTGGCGACGCACGGGACACGCGGCATGACACGCAGGCGTATGTAGCTTGACATGCCAGTGCACATGGGCTTGTCGTACATCGTCTTGAAGCCCATTTGCATGGGCTTTCACATGCACTATAGATGTTAGGGATCTTCGAAAGGAGAGAGATATTATAAGGGGTTATGGGTGGGGTCGACATGAGTCGGCGGCGGAAGTCAAGCCGGATAGAAAAGCGGCACTATATGCAGACGGTTGCAGCTGTGCACAGCATTGCAGACGTGCATGTTATGCATCGCCAGAAACCCCATGAAGAGACCTTTCAAATGAATCATAGATATTAGAAATCCAATGAGGGATAACGAAATTAGAACGAAAGTCTACTTCCGCTACCGGCGCCGTTGCGACGGAACGGACAAGCGGCATTACCTACGGACATGCCTAGCATCTTTGCTCAACGTCGCACATGCACATGCCATACACCACCAGAAGCGAATTGAAATGCTCTTTCTAATGAATATAAGATACTGAAAGTCGCATCAGACATGTACACATGATTAACCAAGAAATAACGCACTGATGGTGTTGGCGACGCACGGGACACGCGGCATGACACGCAGGCGTATGTAGCTTGACATGCCAGTGCACATGGGCTTGTCGTACATCGTCTTGAAGCCCATTTGCATGGGCTTTCACATGCACTATAGATGTTAGGGATCTTCGAAAGGAGAGAGATATTATAAGGGGTTATTGGTGGGGTCGACATGAGTCGGCGGCGGAAGTCAAGCCGGATAGAAAAGCGGCACTATATGCAGACGGTTGCAGCTGTGCACAGCATTGCAGACGTGCATGTTATGCATCGCCAGAAACCCCATGAAGAGACCTTTCAAATGAATCATAGATATTAGAAATCCAATGAGGGATAACGAAATTAGAACGAAAGTCTACTTCCGCTACCGGCGCCGTTGCGACGGAACGGACAAGCGGCATTACCTACGGACATGCCTAGCATCTTTGCTCAACGTCGCACATGCACATGCCATACACCACCAGAAGCGAATTGAAATGCTCTTTCTAATGAATATAAGATACTGAAAGTCGCATCAGACATGTACACATGATTAACCAAGAAATAACGCACTGATGGTGTTGGCGACGCACGGGACACGCGGCATGACACGCAGGCGTATGTAGCTTGACATGCCAGTGCACATGGGCTTGTCGTACATCGTCTTGAAGCCCATTTGCATGGGCTTTCACATGCACTATAGATGTTAGGGATCTTCGAAAGGAGAGAGATATTATAAGGGGTTATTGGTGGGGTCGACATGAGTCGGCGGCGGAAGTCAAGCCGGATAGAAAAGCGGCACTATATGCAGACGGTTGCAGCTGTGCACAGCATTGCAGACGTGCATGTTATGCATCGCCAGAAACCCCATGAAGAGACCTTTCAAATGAATCATAGATATTAGAAATCCAATGAGGGATAACGAAATTAGAACGAAAGTCTACTTCCGCTACCGGCGCCGTTGCGACGGAACGGACAAGCGGCATTACCTACGGACATGCCTAGCATCTTTGCTCAACGTCGCACATGCACATGCCATACACCACCAGAAGCGAATTGAAATGCTCTTTCTAATGAATATAAGATACTGAAAGTCGCATCAGACATGTACACATGATTAACCAAGAAATAACGCACTGATGGTGTTGGCGACGCACGGGACACGCGGCATGACACGCAGGCGTATGTAGCTTGACATGCCAGTGCACATGGGCTTGTCGTACATCGTCTTGAAGCCCATTTGCATGGGCTTTCACATGCACTATAGATGTTAGGGATCTTCGAAAGGAGAGAGATATTATAAGGGGTTATTGGTGGGGTCGACATGAGTCGGCGGCGGAAGTCAAGCCGGATAGAAAAGCGGCACTATATGCAGACGGTTGCAGCTGTGCACAGCATTGCAGACGTGCATGTTATGCATCGCCAGAAACCCCATGAAGAGACCTTTCAAATGAATCATAGATATTAGAAATCCAATGAGGGATAACGAAATTAGAACGAAAGTCTACTTCCGCTACCGGCGCCGTTGCGACGGAACGGACAAGCGGCATTACCTACGGACATGCCTAGCATCTTTGCTCAACGTCGCACATGCACATGCCATACACCACCAGAAGCGAATTGAAATGCTCTTTCTAATGAATATAAGATACTGAAAGTCGCATCAGACATGTACACATGATTAACCAAGAAATAACGCACTGATGGTGTTGGCGACGCACGGGACACGCGGCATGACACGCAGGCGTATGTAGCTTGACATGCCAGTGCACATGGGCTTGTCGTACATCGTCTTGAAGCCCATTTGCATGGGCTTTCACATGCACTATAGATGTTAGGGATCTTCGAAAGGAGAGAGATATTATAAGGGGTTATTGGTGGGGTCGACATGAGTCGGCGGCGGAAGTCAAGCCGGATAGAAAAGCGGCACTATATGCAGACGGTTGCAGCTGTGCACAGCATTGCAGACGTGCATGTTATGCATCGCCAGAAACCCCATGAAGAGACCTTTCAAATGAATCATAGATATTAGAAATCCAATGAGGGATAACGAAATTAGAACGAAAGTCTACTTCCGCTACCGGCGCCGTTGCGACGGAACGGACAAGCGGCATTACCTACGGACATGCCTAGCATCTTTGCTCAACGTCGCACATGCACATGCCATACACCACCAGAAGCGAATTGAAATGCTCTTTCTAATGAATATAAGATACTGAAAGTCGCATCAGACATGTACACATGATTAACCAAGAAATAACGCACTGATGGTGTTGGCGACGCACGGGACACGCGGCATGACACGCAGGCGTATGTAGCTTGACATGCCAGTGCACATGGGCTTGTCGTACATCGTCTTGAAGCCCATTTGCATGGGCTTTCACATGCACTATAGATGTTAGGGATCTTCGAAAGGAGAGAGATATTATAAGGGGTTATTGGTGGGGTCGACATGAGTCGGCGGCGGAAGTCAAGCCGGATAGAAAAGCGGCACTATATGCAGACGGTTGCAGCTGTGCACAGCATTGCAGACGTGCATGTTATGCATCGCCAGAAACCCCATGAAGAGACCTTTCAAATGAATCATAGATATTAGAAATCCAATGAGGGATAACGAAATTAGAACGAAAGTCTACTTCCGCTACCGGCGCCGTTGCGACGGAACGGACAAGCGGCATTACCTACGGACATGCCTAGCATCTTTGCTCAACGTCGCACATGCACATGCCATACACCACCAGAAGCGAATTGAAATGCTCTTTCTAATGAATATAAGATACTGAAAGTCGCATCAGACATGTACACATGATTAGCCAAGAAATAACGCACTGATGGTGTTGGCGACGCACGGGACACGCGGCATGACACGCAGGCGTATGTAGCTTGACATGCCAGTGCACATGGGCTTGTCGTACATCGTCTTGAAGCCCATTTGCATGGGCTTTCACATGCACTATAGATGTTAGGGATCTTCGAAAGGAGAGAGATATTATAAGGGGTTATTGGTGGGGTCGACATGAGTCGGCGGCGGAAGTCAAGCCGGATAGAAAAGCGGCACTATATGCAGACGGTTGCAGCTGTGCACAGCATTGCAGACGTGCATGTTATGCATCGCCAGAAACCCCATGAAGAGACCTTTCAAATGAATCATAGATATTAGAAATCCAATGAGGGATAACGAAATTAGAACGAAAGTCTACTTCCGCTACCGGCGCCGTTGCGACGGAACGGACAAGCGGCATTACCTACGGACATGCCTAGCATCTTTGCTCAACGTCGCACATGCACATGCCATACACCACCAAAAGCGAATTGAAATGCTCTTTCTAATGAATATAAGATACTGAAAGTCGCATCAGACATGTACACATGATTAACCAAGAAATAACGCACTGATGGTGTTGGCGACGCACGGGACACGCGGCATGACACGCAGGCGTATGTAGCTTGACATGCCAGTGCACATGGGCTTGTCGTACATCGTCTTGAAGCCCATTTGCATGGGCTTTCACATGCACTATAGATGTTAGGGATCTTCGAAAGGAGAGAGATATTATAAGGGGTTATTGGTGGGGTCGACATGAGTCGGCGGCGGAAGTCAAGCCGGATAGAAAAGCGGCACTATATGCAGACGGTTGCAGCTGTGCACAGCATTGCAGACGTGCATGTTATGCATCGCCAGAAACCCCATGAAGAGACCTTTCAAATGAATCATAGATATTAGAAATCCAATGAGGGATAACGAAATTAGAACGAAAGTCTACTTCCGCTACCGGCGCCGTTGCGACGGAACGGACAAGCGGCATTACCTACGGACATGCCTAGCATCTTTGCTCAACGTCGCACATGCACATGCCATACACCACCAGAAGCGAATTGAAATGCTCTTTCTAATGAATATAAGATACTGAAAGTCGCATCAGACATGTACACATGATTAGCCAAGAAATAACGCACTGATGGTGTTGGCGACGCACGGGACACGCGGCATGACACGCAGGCGTATGTAGCTTGACATGCCAGTGCACATGGGCTTGTCGTACATCGTCTTGAAGCCCATTTGCATGGGCTTTCACATGCACTATAGATGTTAGGGATCTTCGAAAGGAGAGAGATATTATAAGGGGTTATTGGTGGGGTCGACATGAGTCGGCGGCGGAAGTCAAGCCGGATAGAAAAGCGGCACTATATGCAGACGGTTGCAGCTGTGCACAGCATTGCAGACGTGCATGTTATGCATCGCCAGAAACCCCATGAAGAGACCTTTCAAATGAATCATAGATATTAGAAATCCAATGAGGGATAACGAAATTAGAACGAAAGTCTACTTCCGCTACCGGCGCCGTTGCGACGGAACGGACAAGCGGCATTACCTACGGACATGCCTAGCATCTTTGCTCAACGTCGCACATGCACATGCCATACACCACCAGAAGCGAATTGAAATGCTCTTTCTAATGAATATAAGATACTGAAAGTCGCATCAGACATGTACACATGATTAGCCAAGAAATAACGCACTGATGGTGTTGGCGACGCACGGGACACGCGGCATGACACGCAGGCGTATGTAGCTTGACATGCCAGTGCACATGGGCTTGTCGTACATCGTCTTGAAGCCCATTTGCATGGGCTTTCACATGCACTATAGATGTTAGGGATCTTCGAAAGGAGAGAGATATTATAAGGGGTTATTGGTGGGGTCGACATGAGTCGGCGGCGGAAGTCAAGCCGGATAGAAAAGCGGCACTATATGCAGACGGTTGCAGCTGTGCACAGCATTGCAGACGTGCATGTTATGCATCGCCAGAAACCCCATGAAGAGACCTTTCAAATGAATCATAGATATTAGAAATCCAATGAGGGATAACGAAATTAGAACGAAAGTCTACTTCCGCTACCGGCGCCGTTGCGACGGAACGGACAAGCGGCATTACCTACGGACATGCCTAGCATCTTTGCTCAACGTCGCACATGCACATGCCATACACCACCAGAAGCGAATTGAAATGCTCTTTCTAATGAATATAAGATACTGAAAGTCGCATCAGACATGTACACATGATTAACCAAGAAATAACGCACTGATGGTGTTGGCGACGCACGGGACACGCGGCATGACACGCAGGCGTATGTAGCTTGACATGCCAGTGCACATGGGCTTGTCGTACATCGTCTTGAAGCCCATTTGCATGGGCTTTCACATGCACTATAGATGTTAGGGATCTTCGAAAGGAGAGAGATATTATAAGGGGTTATTGGTGGGGTCGACATGAGTCGGCGGCGGAAGTCAAGCCGGATAGAAAAGCGGCACTATATGCAGACGGTTGCAGCTGTGCACAGCATTGCAGACGTGCATGTTATGCATCGCCAGAAACCCCATGAAGAGACCTTTCAAATGAATCATAGATATTAGAAATCCAATGAGGGATAACGAAATTAGAACGAAAGTCTACTTCCGCTACCGGCGCCGTTGCGACGGAACGGACAAGCGGCATTACCTACGGACATGCCTAGCATCTTTGCTCAACGTCGCACATGCACATGCCATACACCACCAGAAGCGAATTGAAATGCTCTTTCTAATGAATATAAGATACTGAAAGTCGCATCAGACATGTACACATGATTAACCAAGAAATAACGCACTGATGGTGTTGGCGACGCACGGGACACGCGGCATGACACGCAGGCGTATGTAGCTTGACATGCCAGTGCACATGGGCTTGTCGTACATCGTCTTGAAGCCCATTTGCATGGGCTTTCACATGCACTATAGATGTTAGGGATCTTCGAAAGGAGAGAGATATTATAAGGGGTTATTGGTGGGGTCGACATGAGTCGGCGGCGGAAGTCAAGCCGGATAGAAAAGCGGCACTATATGCAGACGGTTGCAGCTGTGCACAGCATTGCAGACGTGCATGTTATGCATCGCCAGAAACCCCATGAAGAGACCTTTCAAATGAATCATAGATATTAGAAATCCAATGAGGGATAACGAAATTAGAACGAAAGTCTACTTCCGCTACCGGCGCCGTTGCGACGGAACGGACAAGCGGCATTACCTACGGACATGCCAAGCATCTTTGCTCAACGTCGCACATGCACATGCCATACACCACCAGAAGCGAATTGAAATGCTCTTTCTAATGAATATAAGATACTGAAAGTCGCATCAGACATGTACACATGATTAGCCAAGAAATAACGCACTGATGGTGTTGGCGACGCACGGGACACGCGGCATGACACGCAGGCGTATGTAGCTTGACATGCCAGTGCACATGGGCTTGTCGTACATCGTCTTGAAGCCCATTTGCATGGGCTTTCACATGCACTATAGATGTTAGGGATCTTCGAAAGGAGAGAGATATTATAAGGGGTTATTGGTGGGGTCGACATGAGTCGGCGGCGGAAGTCAAGCCGGATAGAAAAGCGGCACTATATGCAGACGGTTGCAGCTGTGCACAGCATTGCAGACGTGCATGTTATGCATCGCCAGAAACCCCATGAAGAGACCTTTCAAATGAATCATAGATATTAGAAATCCAATGAGGGATAACGAAATTAGAACGAAAGTCTACTTCCGCTACCGGCGCCGTTGCGACGGAACGGACAAGCGGCATTACCTACGGACATGCCTAGCATCTTTGCTCAACGTCGCACATGCACATGCCATACACCACCAGAAGCGAATTGAAATGCTCTTTCTAATGAATATAAGATACTGAAAGTCGCATCAGACATGTACACATGATTAACCAAGAAATAACGCACTGATGGTGTTGGCGACGCACGGGACACGCGGCATGACACGCAGGCGTATGTAGCTTGACATGCCAGTGCACATGGGCTTGTCGTACATCGTCTTGAAGCCCATTTGCATGGGCTTTCACATGCACTATAGATGTTAGGGATCTTCGAAAGGAGAGAGATATTATAAGGGGTTATTGGTGGGGTCGACATGAGTCGGCGGCGGAAGTCAAGCCGGATAGAAAAGCGGCACTATATGCAGACGGTTGCAGCTGTGCACAGCATTGCAGACGTGCATGTTATGCATCGCCAGAAACCCCATGAAGAGACCTTTCAAATGAATCATAGATATTAGAAATCCAATGAGGGATAACGAAATTAGAACGAAAGTCTACTTCCGCTACCGGCGCCGTTGCGACGGAACGGACAAGCGGCATTACCTACGGACATGCCTAGCATCTTTGCTCAACGTCGCACATGCACATGCCATACACCACCAGAAGCGAATTGAAATGCTCTTTCTAATGAATATAAGATACTGAAAGTCGCATCAGACATGTACACATGATTAACCAAGAAATAACGCACTGATGGTGTTGGCGACGCACGGGACACGCGGCATGACACGCAGGCGTATGTAGCTTGCCAGTGCACATGGGCTTGTCGTACATCGTCTTGAAGCCCATTTGCATGGGCTTTCACATGCACTATAGATGTTAGGGATCTTCGAAAGGAGAGAGATATTATAAGGGGTTATTGGTGGGGTCGACATGAGTCGGCGGCGGAAGTCAAGCCGGATAGAAAAGCGGCACTATATGCAGACGGTTGCAGCTGTGCACAGCATTGCAGACGTGCATGTTATGCATCGCCAGAAACCCCATGAAGAGACCTTTCAAATGAATCATAGATATTAGAAATCCAATGAGGGATAACGAAATTAGAACGAAAGTCTACTTCCGCTACCGGCGCCGTTGCGACGGAACGGACAAGCGGCATTACCTACGGACATGCCTAGCATCTTTGCTCAACGTCGCACATGCACATGCCATACACCACCAGAAGTGAATTGAAATGCTCTTTCTAATGAATATAAGATACTGAAAGTCGCATCAGACATGTACACATGATTAGCCAAGAAATAACGCACTGATGGTGTTGGCGACGCACGGGACACGCGGCATGACACGCAGGCGTATGTAGCTTGACATGCCAGTGCACATGGGCTTGTCGTACATCGTCTTGAAGCCCATTTGCATGGGCTTTCACATGCACTATAGATGTTAGGGATCTTCGAAAGGAGAGAGATATTATAAGGGGTTATTGGTGGGGTCGACATGAGTCGGCGGCGGAAGTCAAGCCGGATAGAAAAGCGGCACTATATGCAGACGGTTGCAGCTGTGCACAGCATTGCAGACGTGCATGTTATGCATCGCCAGAAACCCCATGAAGAGACCTTTCAAATGAATCATAGATATTAGAAATCCAATGAGGGATAACGAAATTAGAACGAAAGTCTACTTCCGCTACCGGCGCCGTTGCGACGGAACGGACAAGCGGCATTACCTACGGACATGCCTAGCATCTTTGCTCAACGTCGCACATGCACATGCCATACACCACCAGAAGCGAATTGAAATGCTCTTTCTAATGAATATAAGATACTGAAAGTCGCATCAGACATGTACACATGATTAACCAAGAAATAACGCACTGATGGTGTTGGCGACGCACGGGACACGCGGCATGACACGCAGGCGTATGTAGCTTGACATGCCAGTGCACATGGGCTTGTCGTACATCGTCTTGAAGCCCATTTGCATGGGCTTTCACATGCACTATAGATGTTAGGGATCTTCGAAAGGAGAGAGATATTATAAGGGGTTATTGGTGGGGTCGACATGAGTCGGCGGCGGAAGTCAAGCCGGATAGAAAAGCGGCACTATATGCAGACGGTTGCAGCTGTGCACAGCATTGCAGACGTGCATGTTATGCATCGCCAGAAACCCCATGAAGAGACCTTTCAAATGAATCATAGATATTAGAAATCCAATGAGGGATAACGAAATTAGAACGAAAGTCTACTTCCGCTACCGGCGCCGTTGCGACGGAACGGACAAGCGGCATTACCTACGGACATGCCTAGCATCTTTGCTCAACGTCGCACATGCACATGCCATACACCACCAGAAGCGAATTGAAATGCTCTTTCTAATGAATATAAGATACTGAAAGTCGCATCAGACATGTACACATGATTAACCAAGAAATAACGCACTGATGGTGTTGGCGACGCACGGGACACGCGGCATGACACGCAGGCGTATGTAGCTTGCCAGTGCACATGGGCTTGTCGTACATCGTCTTGAAGCCCATTTGCATGGGCTTTCACATGCACTATAGATGTTAGGGATCTTCGAAAGGAGAGAGATATTATAAGGGGTTATTGGTGGGGTCGACATGAGTCGGCGGCGGAAGTCAAGCCGGATAGAAAAGCGGCACTATATGCAGACGGTTGCAGCTGTGCACAGCATTGCAGACGTGCATGTTATGCATCGCCAGAAACCCCATGAAGAGACCTTTCAAATGAATCATAGATATTAGAAATCCAATGAGGGATAACGAAATTAGAACGAAAGTCTACTTCCGCTACCGGCGCCGTTGCGACGGAACGGACAAGCGGCATTACCTACGGACATGCCTAGCATCTTTGCTCAACGTCGCACATGCACATGCCATACACCACCAGAAGCGAATTGAAATGCTCTTTCTAATGAATATAAGATACTGAAAGTCGCATCAGACATGTACACATGATTAACCAAGAAATAACGCACTGATGGTGTTGGCGACGCACGGGACACGCGGCATGACACGCAGGCGTATGTAGCTTGACATGCCAGTGCACATGGGCTTGTCGTACATCGTCTTGAAGCCCATTTGCATGGGCTTTCACATGCACTATAGATGTTAGGGATCTTCGAAAGGAGAGAGATATTATAAGGGGTTATTGGTGGGGTCGACATGAGTCGGCGGCGGAAGTCAAGCCGGATAGAAAAGCGGCACTATATGCAGACGGTTGCAGCTGTGCACAGCATTGCAGACGTGCATGTTATGCATCGCCAGAAACCCCATGAAGAGACCTTTCAAATGAATCATAGATATTAGAAATCCAATGAGGGATAACGAAATTAGAACGAAAGTCTACTTCCGCTACCGGCGCCGTTGCGACGGAACGGACAAGCGGCATTACCTACGGACATGCCTAGCATCTTTGCTCAACGTCGCACATGCACATGCCATACACCACCAGAAGCGAATTGAAATGCTCTTTCTAATGAATATAAGATACTGAAAGTCGCATCAGACATGTACACATGATTAACCAAGAAATAACGCACTGATGGTGTTGGCGACGCACGGGACACGCGGCATGACACGCAGGCGTATGTAGCTTGACATGCCAGTGCACATGGGCTTGTCGTACATCGTCTTGAAGCCCATTTGCATGGGCTTTCACATGCACTATAGATGTTAGGGATCTTCGAAAGGAGAGAGATATTATAAGGGGTTATTGGTGGGGTCGACATGAGTCGGCGGCGGAAGTCAAGCCGGATAGAAAAGCGGCACTATATGCAGACGGTTGCAGCTGTGCACAGCATTGCAGACGTGCATGTTATGCATCGCCAGAAACCCCATGAAGAGACCTTTCAAATGAATCATAGATATTAGAAATCCAATGAGGGATAACGAAATTAGAACGAAAGTCTACTTCCGCTACCGGCGCCGTTGCGACGGAACGGACAAGCGGCATTACCTACGGACATGCCTAGCATCTTTGCTCAACGTCGCACATGCACATGCCATACACCACCAGAAGCGAATTGAAATGCTCTTTCTAATGAATATAAGATACTGAAAGTCGCATCAGACATGTACACATGATTAACCAAGAAATAACGCACTGATGGTGTTGGCGACGCACGGGACACGCGGCATGACACGCAGGCGTATGTAGCTTGACATGCCAGTGCACATGGGCTTGTCGTACATCGTCTTGAAGCCCATTTGCATGGGCTTTCACATGCACTATAGATGTTAGGGATCTTCGAAAGGAGAGAGATATTATAAGGGGTTATTGGTGGGGTCGACATGAGTCGGCGGCGGAAGTCAAGCCGGATAGAAAAGCGGCACTATATGCAGACGGTTGCAGCTGTGCACAGCATTGCAGACGTGCATGTTATGTAAGAATGAAGATTTTATGGATATCAACTTCTTTATGAGATTACACAACGTTTCGGAGTTAATGCTTACTCCTTCGTCAGGTGATTGAGAAAGGGATACAGAGGTGTATTTATATGTACAGGTAAAACAATAACAAAGTAACAAGTGGAATGAGTTAACGAAAGCTAGTATAAACAAGCACTGATAGGAAGCCGATAGTTAAGATAACAATGATGGAAGCCAATGGTAATGCATTACAGTTGATTGGATATGTTTACATAACATGATTGGGGATAAGGATGGAAGCCAATGGTGATACATTACGCATGATAGGATGATGTACATAACACACGATAGGGGGTGAGCATGTTTACATGAGGGTTGGTGATGTACAAACACAAGTATGTACTCGGGTAGATAGACTATACATGAATTACATAGATAGAATGTACACAGGTAGATGAGATTAATTTATCAATAAGTCCCAGGCACTTGGTAGGTACACTCCTTGGTCGCGGTTGATGGCTGGTTTCTGTCTCCGGATCTCGATGGCCTCTTGCAGTTTCCTTTGGCGCCAGTTGTTGTTGTTGGTAGATAGTATCCTAGTGTCCTCCCATCGAATTGAGTGTTCAGGGTTCTTGAGAATATGTTCAGAGATGGCCGATTTCTGGTCGAGTTTCCTGACTGAGGTCTGATGTTCCTTCATTCTGGTGTTGATTGGTCTCAGCGTTTCTCCAATGTATAGGTCGCCACAGTTGCAAGGGATCTGGTAGATGCATCCTCTCGGGTTAGGGTGTTCACAGCTGGGTCCTTTACCGTTGGCTTTTAGGTAGGTCTTGATGGTCTTGCCACTGGAGAAGGTGACATCGATGCTGGCTTTGGTCTTGATGAGGCGTGATATTTGATGATATTTGCATGTTATGCATCGCCAGAAACCCCATGAAGAGACCTTTCAAATGAATCATAGATATTAGAAATCCAATGAGGGATAACGAAATTAGAACGAAAGTCTACTTCCGCTACCGGCGCCGTTGCGACGGAACGGACAAGCGGCATTACCTACGGACATGCCTAGCATCTTTGCTCAACGTCGCACATGCACATGCCATACACCACCAGAAGCGAATTGAAATGCTCTTTCTAATGAATATAAGATACTGAAAGTCGCATCAGACATGTACACATGATTAACCAAGAAATAACGCACTGATGGTGTTGGCGACGCACGGGACACGCGGCATGACACGCAGGCGTATGTAGCTTGACATGCCAGTGCACATGGGCTTGTCGTACATCGTCTTGAAGCCCATTTGCATGGGCTTTCACATGCACTATAGATGTTAGGGATCTTCGAAAGGAGAGAGATATTATAAGGGGTTATTGGTGGGGTCGACATGAGTCGGCGGCGGAAGTCAAGCCGGATAGAAAAGCGGCACTATATGCAGACGGTTGCAGCTGTGCACAGCATTGCAGACGTGCATGTTATGCATCGCCAGAAACCCCATGAAGAGACCTTTCAAATGAATCATAGATATTAGAAATCCAATGAGGGATAACGAAATTAGAACGAAAGTCTACTTCCGCTACCGGCGCCGTTGCGACGGAACGGACAAGCGGCATTACCTACGGACATGCCTAGCATCTTTGCTCAACGTCGCACATGCACATGCCATACACCACCAGAAGCGAATTGAAATGCTCTTTCTAATGAATATAAGATACTGAAAGTCGCATCAGACATGTACACATGATTAGCCAAGAAATAACGCACTGATGGTGTTGGCGACGCACGGGACACGCGGCATGACACGCAGGCGTATGTAGCTTGCCAGTGCACATGGGCTTGTCGTACATCGTCTTGAAGCCCATTTGCATGGGCTTTCACATGCACTATAGATGTTAGGGATCTTCGAAAGGAGAGAGATATTATAAGGGGTTATTGGTGGGGTCGACATGAGTCGGCGGCGGAAGTCAAGCCGGATAGAAAAGCGGCACTATATGCAGACGGTTGCAGCTGTGCACAGCATTGCAGACGTGCATGTTATGCATCGCCAGAAACCCCATGAAGAGACCTTTCAAATGAATCATAGATATTAGAAATCCAATGAGGGATAACGAAATTAGAACGAAAGTCTACTTCCGCTACCGGCGCCGTTGCGACGGAACGGACAAGCGGCATTACCTACGGACATGCCTAGCATCTTTGCTCAACGTCGCACATGCACATGCCATACACCACCAGAAGCGAATTGAAATGCTCTTTCTAATGAATATAAGATACTGAAAGTCGCATCAGACATGTACACATGATTAACCAAGAAATAACGCACTGATGGTGTTGGCGACGCACGGGACACGCGGCATGACACGCAGGCGTATGTAGCTTGACATGCCAGTGCACATGGGCTTGTCGTACATCGTCTTGAAGCCCATTTGCATGGGCTTTCACATGCACTATAGATGTTAGGGATCTTCGAAAGGAGAGAGATATTATAAGGGGTTATTGGTGGGGTCGACATGAGTCGGCGGCGGAAGTCAAGCCGGATAGAAAAGCGGCACTATATGCAGACGGTTGCAGCTGTGCACAGCATTGCAGACGTGCATGTTATGCATCGCCAGAAACCCCATGAAGAGACCTTTCAAATGAATCATAGATATTAGAAATCCAATGAGGGATAACGAAATTAGAACGAAAGTCTACTTCCGCTACCGGCGCCGTTGCGACGGAACGGACAAGCGGCATTACCTACGGACATGCCTAGCATCTTTGCTCAACGTCGCACATGCACATGCCATACACCACCAGAAGCGAATTGAAATGCTCTTTCTAATGAATATAAGATACTGAAAGTCGCATCAGACATGTACACATGATTAACCAAGAAATAACGCACTGATGGTGTTGGCGACGCACGGGACACGCGGCATGACACGCAGGCGTATGTAGCTTGACATGCCAGTGCACATGGGCTTGTCGTACATCGTCTTGAAGCCCATTTGCATGGGCTTTCACATGCACTATAGATGTTAGGGATCTTCGAAAGGAGAGAGATATTATAAGGGGTTATGGGTGGGGTCGACATGAGTCGGCGGCGGAAGTCAAGCCGGATAGAAAAGCGGCACTATATGCAGACGGTTGCAGCTGTGCACAGCATTGCAGACGTGCATGTTATGCATCGCCAGAAACCCCATGAAGAGACCTTTCAAATGAATCATAGATATTAGAAATCCAATGAGGGATAACGAAATTAGAACGAAAGTCTACTTCCGCTACCGGCGCCGTTGCGACGGAACGGACAAGCGGCATTACCTACGGACATGCCTAGCATCTTTGCTCAACGTCGCACATGCACATGCCATACACCACCAGAAGCGAATTGAAATGCTCTTTCTAATGAATATAAGATACTGAAAGTCGCATCAGACATGTACACATGATTAACCAAGAAATAACGCACTGATGGTGTTGGCGACGCACGGGACACGCGGCATGACACGCAGGCGTATGTAGCTTGACATGCCAGTGCACATGGGCTTGTCGTACATCGTCTTGAAGCCCATTTGCATGGGCTTTCACATGCACTATAGATGTTAGGGATCTTCGAAAGGAGAGAGATATTATAAGGGGTTATTGGTGGGGTCGACATGAGTCGGCGGCGGAAGTCAAGCCGGATAGAAAAGCGGCACTATATGCAGACGGTTGCAGCTGTGCACAGCATTGCAGACGTGCATGTTATGCATCGCCAGAAACCCCATGAAGAGACCTTTCAAATGAATCATAGATATTAGAAATCCAATGAGGGATAACGAAATTAGAACGAAAGTCTACTTCCGCTACCGGCGCCGTTGCGACGGAACGGACAAGCGGCATTACCTACGGACATGCCTAGCATCTTTGCTCAACGTCGCACATGCACATGCCATACACCACCAGAAGCGAATTGAAATGCTCTTTCTAATGAATATAAGATACTGAAAGTCGCATCAGACATGTACACATGATTAACCAAGAAATAACGCACTGATGGTGTTGGCGACGCACGGGACACGCGGCATGACACGCAGGCGTATGTAGCTTGACATGCCAGTGCACATGGGCTTGTCGTACATCGTCTTGAAGCCCATTTGCATGGGCTTTCACATGCACTATAGATGTTAGGGATCTTCGAAAGGAGAGAGATATTATAAGGGGTTATTGGTGGGGTCGACATGAGTCGGCGGCGGAAGTCAAGCCGGATAGAAAAGCGGCACTATATGCAGACGGTTGCAGCTGTGCACAGCATTGCAGACGTGCATGTTATGCATCGCCAGAAACCCCATGAAGAGACCTTTCAAATGAATCATAGATATTAGAAATCCAATGAGGGATAACGAAATTAGAACGAAAGTCTACTTCCGCTACCGGCGCCGTTGCGACGGAACGGACAAGCGGCATTACCTACGGACATGCCTAGCATCTTTGCTCAACGTCGCACATGCACATGCCATACACCACCAGAAGCGAATTGAAATGCTCTTTCTAATGAATATAAGATACTGAAAGTCGCATCAGACATGTACACATGATTAGCCAAGAAATAACGCACTGATGGTGTTGGCGACGCACGGGACACGCGGCATGACACGCAGGCGTATGTAGCTTGCCAGTGCACATGGGCTTGTCGTACATCGTCTTGAAGCCCATTTGCATGGGCTTTCACATGCACTATAGATGTTAGGGATCTTCGAAAGGAGAGAGATATTATAAGGGGTTATTGGTGGGGTCGACATGAGTCGGCGGCGGAAGTCAAGCCGGATAGAAAAGCGGCACTATATGCAGACGGTTGCAGCTGTGCACAGCATTGCAGACGTGCATGTTATGCATCGCCAGAAACCCCATGAAGAGACCTTTCAAATGAATCATAGATATTAGAAATCCAATGAGGGATAACGAAATTAGAACGAAAGTCTACTTCCGCTACCGGCGCCGTTGCGACGGAACGGACAAGCGGCATTACCTACGGACATGCCTAGCATCTTTGCTCAACGTCGCACATGCACATGCCATACACCACCAGAAGCGAATTGAAATGCTCTTTCTAATGAATATAAGATACTGAAAGTCGCATCAGACATGTACACATGATTAACCAAGAAATAACGCACTGATGGTGTTGGCGACGCACGGGACACGCGGCATGACACGCAGGCGTATGTAGCTTGACATGCCAGTGCACATGGGCTTGTCGTACATCGTCTTGAAGCCCATTTGCATGGGCTTTCACATGCACTATAGATGTTAGGGATCTTCGAAAGGAGAGAGATATTATAAGGGGTTATTGGTGGGGTCGACATGAGTCGGCGGCGGAAGTCAAGCCGGATAGAAAAGCGGCACTATATGCAGACGGTTGCAGCTGTGCACAGCATTGCAGACGTGCATGTTATGCATCGCCAGAAACCCCATGAAGAGACCTTTCAAATGAATCATAGATATTAGAAATCCAATGAGGGATAACGAAATTAGAACGAAAGTCTACTTCCGCTACCGGCGCCGTTGCGACGGAACGGACAAGCGGCATTACCTACGGACATGCCTAGCATCTTTGCTCAACGTCGCACATGCACATGCCATACACCACCAGAAGCGAATTGAAATGCTCTTTCTAATGAATATAAGATACTGAAAGTCGCATCAGACATGTACACATGATTAACCAAGAAATAACGCACTGATGGTGTTGGCGACGCACGGGACACGCGGCATGACACGCAGGCGTATGTAGCTTGACATGCCAGTGCACATGGGCTTGTCGTACATCGTCTTGAAGCCCATTTGCATGGGCTTTCACATGCACTATAGATGTTAGGGATCTTCGAAAGGAGAGAGATATTATAAGGGGTTATGGGTGGGGTCGACATGAGTCGGCGGCGGAAGTCAAGCCGGATAGAAAAGCGGCACTATATGCAGACGGTTGCAGCTGTGCACAGCATTGCAGACGTGCATGTTATGCATCGCCAGAAACCCCATGAAGAGACCTTTCAAATGAATCATAGATATTAGAAATCCAATGAGGGATAACGAAATTAGAACGAAAGTCTACTTCCGCTACCGGCGCCGTTGCGACGGAACGGACAAGCGGCATTACCTACGGACATGCCTAGCATCTTTGCTCAACGTCGCACATGCACATGCCATACACCACCAGAAGCGAATTGAAATGCTCTTTCTAATGAATATAAGATACTGAAAGTCGCATCAGACATGTACACATGATTAACCAAGAAATAACGCACTGATGGTGTTGGCGACGCACGGGACACGCGGCATGACACGCAGGCGTATGTAGCTTGACATGCCAGTGCACATGGGCTTGTCGTACATCGTCTTGAAGCCCATTTGCATGGGCTTTCACATGCACTATAGATGTTAGGGATCTTCGAAAGGAGAGAGATATTATAAGGGGTTATTGGTGGGGTCGACATGAGTCGGCGGCGGAAGTCAAGCCGGATAGAAAAGCGGCACTATATGCAGACGGTTGCAGCTGTGCACAGCATTGCAGACGTGCATGTTATGCAT
>NW_027133970.1:0-32075 GCF_037392515.1 Haliotis asinina
ATCCAACTTCCAATCATAAAATACATATTTCTTTACAAGTCATTCAACAAATCTAATTCTTTTAAAAAAGCAATAATTCAATGAGAACTTACGTTACTAAAAAAGTCCTTCATAGTTTTTGACTTGAAATAGTTATCCCTTGTGATGGAATATTCAACACAGTCAAGCAAGACATGCTAACTGCCAAGGAGGCGGGAAAGAAGACGGGAGGGAGCTCTGTCTTCCAGCTCAATGACAACCGATTAATTCTGTGCCCTTGAGGTGGAACCAGAGAAGATTTCTTCTTGTAAAAATCCTGATAAAGGGGATTGAAGACATAATTATATGCTGGGTTTCATTAGAATATAACTTGGTAATGTATTGTAAAGACAGCTTTAAACGTCCTTGCGCAAGTGATGGCTTCATCGGCCTCAACGTAGAGACTGTCAACAGGTGAAGTTCTGAAAGACCCGAGACAAAGTCTTAGACCTTGGTGGTGGATAGAATCTAGTAGTTTAAGGTTGCTTCTGCAGGCTCCACCATATACGACGGAGCCATAATCAACTTTTGAACGGACCAGTGATCGATATAGGTGTAGGAGGGTAGTTAGATCCCCTCCCCAGTTTGAGTTGAAGACAACTTTCAGGAAATCGAGTGCTTTCAGGCATTTGGCTTTAAGGGATTTAATATGCGGCAAAATTTAAATGGGAGTAACAAACTAGGCCCAAGAACTTGGCATCCTTTACAACTTTAATGGGAGTGCCATTTAAATATAGTTCAGGGTCTTTGTTCGGTTTGTATTTCCTACAAATCTGTAGACAGTTAGTTTTCGACTTTCAGAATTTAAAACCATTTACAAGACACCATTTATTTATTTTATTTAAACATAACTACCGTTCGATGGTATGCATATTTTTATCACGACAGGAAATATTAAGATCATCCACAAAAAGTGATCCATCAATTGAATCATTTAAAACCTTGGATAAACTGTTGATCTTAATGCTAAATAAGGTCACCGACAAAATATTGCCTTGGCGAACACCCTGATCCTGATTGTAATGATCAGAGAGAGTTGAGCCCACACTTACTTGAAATTGCCTTTCATCGTGTGGTCTGACAAAGGTGATATGTTCACGAGCTGTGCCACTTATATAATAATGGTTTGGTAATGAAAATGAAAATGGCATCCACCTGCCACTTTTGTCACTATTCTGTACGTGCAAGTCGTCCTACATAGAAGACAATACACATTCACTGATGCTTGTCCACTGCCTATCACTGTTCAGGTAGCTTATTATAAGAGACGTTTATTTACACTTATTGAAAGGGGTCAAACTTTACATAGGCACTTATGTTTTGGACAGGCATCCACATATAATATAAGATATTGAACTATATACTGATCTTGCTACAGGCCAATACATCGTCTTTTGCAGATTACCCAGCCATTATGGCATTTTTGGGAACACAATGGCCCTTTTAGCTGCTAAGGCAACACTGAACAAATCTCCGACACCACTTCTTATTCTATACTCTGAATACAAAGCTATCATTGGTGTTTATATCCTTGATCTGGTGCAGAAAAGGGACACTTAGGTAGGTATCATTAAATTACATAAACTTAAACCTACTGTTTCTGTCAGTCCAGATTTGAGGTCATTATCCGACGATGTCGCATTGGCTATACACTCTATGCACATGAATACTTATCTGAAGGCGTGTATCAAACGTTTTGTATCCCTGAGAGAGTAAGTAATATTTCAGCTATAAGGCGGCGGTCTGTAAATAATCGAGTCTGGACCATACCATCCAGTGATCAACAGAATGAGCATCGATCTGCTCAATTGAGCTTGATAAGGAGCATGAGAACAAGGTGCACCATGCCCTTTGTCTTGGACGCGCGAGGAAGGTACACAAGGTATTCAAGCACAGGAATGACTGAGTGCCTCATGTTTGTGATTTTCATTTTCGGGGTTGGTCAAAACAATTGATGTTTGCTAGTGCTGCTTGTTCTTGTTGCCATTATTTCATGATTGTGTCGCGTTTGTCAAACCAGTAAACAGTATGATATTATTCTTAGTTCTATTATTTCTAAGAATATTTTCTTTATGTAAGCTGTCATTTGACCGCCGTTATTAATGACGCACATTACAACGTAACGATAATATGCTTCAGTTATGAAAACGTTTAACCAGATGTGCTTGAACATATTTGTAATTGGTTTGGATTCAGATTGTACCCATTTAATGTTCCTAAGTATACTGATTTTAAACACTGAAATGAATGACCTTTATAATGTATGGGATGAGGCTATACTTCTTCACTTATACAGATCATTAGTACCATCTAAACTTGATTATGGCTCCATCGTATATGGTGGAGCCTGTACAAGCAACCTTAATTTTTTTTGTTCGGTCCACCACCAAGGTCTTCGACTTTGTCTTGGATCTGTCAGAACCTCACCTGTTGACAGTCTGTCTCTACATTGAGGCCGATGAACCATCTCTTACACAACACCGTATACAATGGTCTTAACAAGTTATTACCAAATTATACGCTAATGAATTAAACCCTCCTTATAAATGTGTGTTCAGTCCCCTTCATGGTGATTTATACAACAAGAAATCTTCTCTTGTTCCGCCTCTTGGGCACAGAATTATAAACCATTTTTTCTTTAGCCGGCATTAAGCTGGATAATATAGTTCCTTCCCCACTTCTTTCTTCCCCTCATTGGCAGTTGGTTAGACAACAAGTGAACCTAAAATTGAGTACATTTTAAAAATCAGAAACGTATGAACTACAATATAAACAAGAATATCATCACTTAAAACATAAATATAGCAATTATAAATCCTTATTTACAGATGGATCCAAGGACGGAGGCTCAGTAGCTTGTGCCACTGCCATTGGATCGAGAACAATATCTTCTTGATTACCGGATAGTAGTTCTATTTTTACAGCTGAAGCTAACGCCATATTAACGGCTCTTAAATATATTCAAAGACATCCTAAACTTAAACAGTATATAATATTTTCAGACTCTCTTTCTTGCATTCAGACTATTTGAATGTTTCTTGTAAACATCCACTTTTAATTGAAATTATTGAATTGTATAATAATCTTGCTACTGGTCAATACCACAATACCACATCGTCTTCTGTTGGTTACCCAGCCACGTACAGATTTTCGGTAACACAATGGCTGATCTTGATGCCAAGACAGCACTTAAGAAATATGTGACAACACTTCTTATTCCATACACTGATAACAAAGCTAGCATTAGAACTTACAGCCGTGATCTGATGCAGAAGACGTGGGGCGCCCAAGTAGGTATAAATAAATTACTTGAAATAAAACCGTATATTGGTTACACCTTCTTGAGCTGCTTGACCTTGTGATGAGAGAGTCATGGTGAAGCATATCCTGCTGGACTGTGTTGAATCCTCCATGATCAGGGATACGTATTTTACAGTCAAAACAATAAATGACCTTTTTAACACGGTAAGTTCTCATTTAATTATTGGATCTTTAAAAGAAATTGATGTGATGAATTTTGATGATTATGTTCTGTAGATAGTTGCATTTTGATTATTGGCTGGTTAGATTAGTAACTTGAATTGTTAATGGCTGTACCCTCAATGGGGTTGAAGTATTGTAAAATTATTGTCCTCCTGAGAGGGTATGTAAGTCCAAAAACATCCACAGTAAATTTAAACCTTCCGCTATTCTTAGTTGTAGCATATGTGTATTTTTAATTTTTACCTAGATATGTCTAATTTTTTTTGCTAGATATGTCTAAATTGCTAACAGCTGAGGGGATGGTCCCCTAGTGTGGTGATCTACCCTCAGTTGTTGGCAATCTATAGCCTGTTTTTATATTGTATTGTCCGAATAGTAATATAAATTTTTACTTTCCACGCTAGTTTTAATTCCGTTTGTGATATTCTAGTTCGTTTACCGTCCTTCGTTGACAGGTTTGACACTTCGAAGAAGATGAATGGTCGTCTGAGCAGTTCGTGCATGTTTTACAATGGTTGTCACAATCTTCTGTTGTGTGTGTCTTCTCACCACAGTGAGCACACACAACAGCTAGTGTACAGGTAGATACACCGTGGCCATATTTCTGGCATGTAAAACACCTGAGTGGGTTGGGGATGTATGCCTCAACTTGGATGTTACAGTAACCTGTCTTCACTGACTTAGCAGCATTTGGAGAAGAGAAGGAAAACAGATAGGTATTTGTTTGGATAATTTCATTAGCATACCTTGATCTTTCATTTTCGATGCTATGTCAAGACATATCCGCAAACAGCCGATCACGATCTCTGACGATACCTTTACTTGTGTTTAAGGTTTTGTGATTAGAGACCGTGACCGGAATGCCAACGAAAGATTCAATACTCATTGTTTGCTTCCTGCTTTTTTACCTCACTCAACTAGCAGCGCACCCGAATGTAAGTGTCTAATGTTCTTAACATCCCCAGCAATACATTGAATACCCTTGGATACAACATAGGGATTCAACTTCAACGGTGTCTTGTCGGGAGTCTCAATCACAAGGAAACGCGTCCAATACTCAGTCGATGCAGACGGTCTATGGTCAGTATCATCAGGGTCAGTATCAAGTGGACGTTTTTTATGTTTGTTGGTATTTCATAAGCCATGGTTAGTGTAATGTGGTTCATGATCCGAACTCTTCACCCAGCACGGAGTATCACAAGGACAATGCTAAAGCAAGCAGGCCTCCAGCCTGCAGCACCAAGGATACCCGGATGATATGCTCTAGCAGAATGTAGTTATTCCACCAGATTGGCCCATGAGCTACTGCCTTCTGGACATAGGACTCAAGTTAAGAAACTGGAATTGTACAATCGAAATACAAATAAATCATCATGAAACCAAGACAAATATTTCAATAATTTCTCAAATACGTGTAGCAACATTTACATGTACAGGGCTTAGCATGACCAGTCGATTGGTTGAACCGGGCCCATTCGACCACCCGTCTAGGTGAAATCATGGTCAAAGTGGTGTGTTGAGCAATAGGAACAATGGTCCTGCTCCCATGCCCTCAACCTCCAGGATCCCGTCCTCCACCGACACAGGGATAACGAAAACGATACAAGAACTTGTATCGAAACGTCGTGTTCCTGTATTAAAGAAGTTGTCATCCATATACACTTATTCTATTCTATCTATCTATCCCCTCAACTGCTTGTCATTGTGTGCAAGATTAGCCACAAATTAAAATGCCAGAAATAGTACGGGTGCTAAAAAGGAAGATTACATTTTACTTCAAATGTTTTGGGACTTACGTACCCTCTCAGGAGGACAATAATTTTACGGTACTTGGACCCCCCTCGAGGATACAGCCACTAACAATCTCAGTTAGTAATCCAACTTCCAATCATAAAATACATATTTCTTTACAAGTCATTCAACAAATCTAATTCTTTTAAAAAAGCAATAATTCAATGAGAACTTACGTTACTAAAAAAGTCCTTCATAGTTTTTGACTTGAAATAGTTATCCCTTGTGATGGAATATTCAACACAGTCAAGCAAGACATGCTAACTGCCAAGGAGGCGGGAAAGAAGACGGGAGGGAGCTCTGTCTTCCAGCTCAATGACAACCGATTAATTCTGTGCCCTTGAGGTGGAACCAGAGAAGATTTCTTCTTGTAAAAATCCTGATAAAGGGGATTGAAGACATAATTATATGCTGGGTTTCATTAGAATATAACTTGGTAATGTATTGTAAAGACAGCTTTAAACGTCCTTGCGCAAGTGATGGCCTCATCGGCCTCAACGTAGAGACTGTCAACAGGTGAAGTTCTGAAAGACCCGAGACAAAGTCTTAGACCTTGGTGGTGGATAGAATCTAGTAGTTTAAGGTTGCTTCTGCAGGCTCCACCATATACGACGGAGCCATAATCAACTTTTGAACGGACCAGTGATCGATATAGGTGTAGGAGGGTAGTTAGATCCCCTCCCCAGTTTGAGTTGAAGACAACTTTCAGGAAATCGAGTGCTTTCAGGCATTTGGCTTTAAGGGATTTAATATGCGGCAAAATTTAAATGGGAGTAACAAACTAGGCCCAAGAACTTGGCATCCTTTACAACTTTAATGGGAGTGCCATTTAAATATAGTTCAGGGTCTTTGTTCGGTTTGTATTTCCTACAAATCTGTAGACAGTTAGTTTTCGACTTTCAGAATTTAAAACCATTTACAAGACACCATTTATTTATTTTATTTAAACATAACTACCGTTCGATGGTATGCATATTTTTATCACGACAGGAAATATTAAGATCATCCACAAAAAGTGATCCATCAATTGAATCATTTAAAACCTTGGATAAACTGTTGATCTTAATGCTAAATAAGGTCACCGACAAAATATTGCCTTGGCGAACACCCTGATCCTGATTGTAATGATCAGAGAGAGTTGAGCCCACACTTACTTGAAATTGCCTTTCATCGTGTGGTCTGACAAAGGTGATATGTTCACGAGCTGTGCCACTTATATAATAATGGTTTGGTAATGAAAATGAAAATGGCATCCACCTGCCACTTTTGTCACTATTCTGTACGTGCAAGTCGTCCTACATAGAAGACAATACACATTCACTGATGCTTGTCCACTGCCTATCACTGTTCAGGTAGCTTATTATAAGAGACGTTTATTTACACTTATTGAAAGGGGTCAAACTTTACATAGGCACTTATGTTTTGGACAGGCATCCACATATAATATAAGATATTGAACTATATACTGATCTTGCTACAGGCCAATACATCGTCTTTTGCAGATTACCCAGCCATTATGGCATTTTTGGGAACACAATGGCCCTTTTAGCTGCTAAGGCAACACTGAACAAATCTCCGACACCACTTCTTATTCTATACTCTGAATACAAAGCTATCATTGGTGTTTATATCCTTGATCTGGTGCAGAAAAGGGACACTTAGGTAGGTATCATTAAATTACATAAACTTAAACCTACTGTTTCTGTCAGTCCAGATTTGAGGTCATTATCCGACGATGTCGCATTGGCTATACACTCTATGCACATGAATACTTATCTGAAGGCGTGTATCAAACGTTTTGTATCCCTGAGAGAGTAAGTAATATTTCAGCTATAAGGCGGCGGTCTGTAAATAATCGAGTCTGGACCATACCATCCAGTGATCAACAGAATGAGCATCGATCTGCTCAATTGAGCTTGATAAGGAGCATGAGAACAAGGTGCACCATGCCCTTTGTCTTGGACGCGCGAGGAAGGTACACAAGGTATTCAAGCACAGGAATGACTGAGTGCCTCATGTTTGTGATTTTCATTTTCGGGGTTGGTCAAAACAATTGATGTTTGCTAGTGCTGCTTGTTCTTGTTGCCATTATTTCATGATTGTGTCGCGTTTGTCAAACCAGTAAACAGTATGATATTATTCTTAGTTCTATTATTTCTAAGAATATTTTCTTTATGTAAGCTGTCATTTGACCGCCGTTATTAATGACGCACATTACAACGTAACGATAATATGCTTCAGTTATGAAAACGTTTAACCAGATGTGCTTGAACATATTTGTAATTGGTTTGGATTCAGATTGTACCCATTTAATGTTCCTAAGTATACTGATTTTAAACACTGAAATGAATGACCTTTATAATGTATGGGATGAGGCTATACTTCTTCACTTATACAGATCATTAGTACCATCTAAACTTGATTATGGCTCCATCGTATATGGTGGAGCCTGTACAAGCAACCTTAATTTTTTTTGTTCGGTCCACCACCAAGGTCTTCGACTTTGTCTTGGATCTGTCAGAACCTCACCTGTTGACAGTCTGTCTCTACATTGAGGCCGATGAACCATCTCTTACACAACACCGTATACAATGGTCTTAACAAGTTATTACCAAATTATACGCTAATGAATTAAACCCTCCTTATAAATGTGTGTTCAGTCCCCTTCATGGTGATTTATACAACAAGAAATCTTCTCTTGTTCCGCCTCTTGGGCACAGAATTATAAACCATTTTTTCTTTAGCCGGCATTAAGCTGGATAATATAGTTCCTTCCCCACTTCTTTCTTCCCCTCATTGGCAGTTGGTTAGACAACAAGTGAACCTAAAATTGAGTACATTTTAAAAATCAGAAACGTATGAACTACAATATAAACAAGAATATCATCACTTAAAACATAAATATAGCAATTATAAATCCTTATTTACAGATGGATCCAAGGACGGAGGCTCAGTAGCTTGTGCCACTGCCATTGGATCGAGAACAATATCTTCTTGATTACCGGATAGTAGTTCTATTTTTACAGCTGAAGCTAACGCCATATTAACGGCTCTTAAATATATTCAAAGACATCCTAAACTTAAACAGTATATAATATTTTCAGACTCTCTTTCTTGCATTCAGACTATTTGAATGTTTCTTGTAAACATCCACTTTTAATTGAAATTATTGAATTGTATAATAATCTTGCTACTGGTCAATACCACAATACCACATCGTCTTCTGTTGGTTACCCAGCCACGTACAGATTTTCGGTAACACAATGGCTGATCTTGATGCCAAGACAGCACTTAAGAAATATGTGACAACACTTCTTATTCCATACACTGATAACAAAGCTAGCATTAGAACTTACAGCCGTGATCTGATGCAGAAGACGTGGGGCGCCCAAGTAGGTATAAATAAATTACTTGAAATAAAACCGTATATTGGTTACACCTTCTTGAGCTGCTTGACCTTGTGATGAGAGAGTCATGGTGAAGCATATCCTGCTGGACTGTGTTGAATCCTCCATGATCAGGGATACGTATTTTACAGTCAAAACAATAAATGACCTTTTTAACACGGTAAGTTCTCATTTAATTATTGGATCTTTAAAAGAAATTGATGTGATGAATTTTGATGATTATGTTCTGTAGATAGTTGCATTTTGATTATTGGCTGGTTAGATTAGTAACTTGAATTGTTAATGGCTGTACCCTCAATGGGGTTGAAGTATTGTAAAATTATTGTCCTCCTGAGAGGGTATGTAAGTCCAAAAACATCCACAGTAAATTTAAACCTTCCGCTATTCTTAGTTGTAGCATATGTGTATTTTTAATTTTTACCTAGATATGTCTAATTTTTTTTGCTAGATATGTCTAAATTGCTAACAGCTGAGGGGATGGTCCCCTAGTGTGGTGATCTACCCTCAGTTGTTGGCAATCTATAGCCTGTTTTTATATTGTATTGTCCGAATAGTAATATAAATTTTTACTTTCCACGCTAGTTTTAATTCCGTTTGTGATATTCTAGTTCGTTTACCGTCCTTCGTTGACAGGTTTGACACTTCGAAGAAGATGAATGGTCGTCTGAGCAGTTCGTGCATGTTTTACAATGGTTGTCACAATCTTCTGTTGTGTGTGTCTTCTCACCACAGTGAGCACACACAACAGCTAGTGTACAGGTAGATACACCGTGGCCATATTTCTGGCATGTAAAACACCTGAGTGGGTTGGGGATGTATGCCTCAACTTGGATGTTACAGTAACCTGTCTTCACTGACTTAGCAGCATTTGGAGAAGAGAAGGAAAACAGATAGGTATTTGTTTGGATAATTTCATTAGCATACCTTGATCTTTCATTTTCGATGCTATGTCAAGACATATCCGCAAACAGCCGATCACGATCTCTGACGATACCTTTACTTGTGTTTAAGGTTTTGTGATTAGAGACCGTGACCGGAATGCCAACGAAAGATTCAATACTCATTGTTTGCTTCCTGCTTTTTTACCTCACTCAACTAGCAGCGCACCCGAATGTAAGTGTCTAATGTTCTTAACATCCCCAGCAATACATTGAATACCCTTGGATACAACATAGGGATTCAACTTCAACGGTGTCTTGTCGGGAGTCTCAATCACAAGGAAACGCGTCCAATACTCAGTCGATGCAGACGGTCTATGGTCAGTATCATCAGGGTCAGTATCAAGTGGACGTTTTTTATGTTTGTTGGTATTTCATAAGCCATGGTTAGTGTAATGTGGTTCATGATCCGAACTCTTCACCCAGCACGGAGTATCACAAGGACAATGCTAAAGCAAGCAGGCCTCCAGCCTGCAGCACCAAGGATACCCGGATGATATGCTCTAGCAGAATGTAGTTATTCCACCAGATTGGCCCATGAGCTACTGCCTTCTGGACATAGGACTCAAGTTAAGAAACTGGAATTGTACAATCGAAATACAAATAAATCATCATGAAACCAAGACAAATATTTCAATAATTTCTCAAATACGTGTAGCAACATTTACATGTACAGGGCTTAGCATGACCAGTCGATTGGTTGAACCGGGCCCATTCGACCACCCGTCTAGGTGAAATCATGGTCAAAGTGGTGTGTTGAGCAATAGGAACAATGGTCCTGCTCCCATGCCCTCAACCTCCAGGATCCCGTCCTCCACCGACACAGGGATAACGAAAACGATACAAGAACTTGTATCGAAACGTCGTGTTCCTGTATTAAAGAAGTTGTCATCCATATACACTTATTCTATTCTATCTATCTATCCCCTCAACTGCTTGTCATTGTGTGCAAGATTAGCCACAAATTAAAATGCCAGAAATAGTACGGGTGCTAAAAAGGAAGATTACATTTTACTTCAAATGTTTTGGGACTTACGTACCCTCTCAGGAGGACAATAATTTTACGGTACTTGGACCCCCCTCGAGGATACAGCCACTAACAATCTCAGTTAGTAATCCAACTTCCAATCATAAAATACATATTTCTTTACAAGTCATTCAACAAATCTAATTCTTTTAAAAAAGCAATAATTCAATGAGAACTTACGTTACTAAAAAAGTCCTTCATAGTTTTTGACTTGAAATAGTTATCCCTTGTGATGGAATATTCAACACAGTCAAGCAAGACATGCTAACTGCCAAGGAGGCGGGAAAGAAGACGGGAGGGAGCTCTGTCTTCCAGCTCAATGACAACCGATTAATTCTGTGCCCTTGAGGTGGAACCAGAGAAGATTTCTTCTTGTAAAAATCCTGATAAAGGGGATTGAAGACATAATTATATGCTGGGTTTCATTAGAATATAACTTGGTAATGTATTGTAAAGACAGCTTTAAACGTCCTTGCGCAAGTGATGGCCTCATCGGCCTCAACGTAGAGACTGTCAACAGGTGAAGTTCTGAAAGACCCGAGACAAAGTCTTAGACCTTGGTGGTGGATAGAATCTAGTAGTTTAAGGTTGCTTCTGCAGGCTCCACCATATACGACGGAGCCATAATCAACTTTTGAACGGACCAGTGATCGATATAGGTGTAGGAGGGTAGTTAGATCCCCTCCCCAGTTTGAGTTGAAGACAACTTTCAGGAAATCGAGTGCTTTCAGGCATTTGGCTTTAAGGGATTTAATATGCGGCAAAATTTAAATGGGAGTAACAAACTAGGCCCAAGAACTTGGCATCCTTTACAACTTTAATGGGAGTGCCATTTAAATATAGTTCAGGGTCTTTGTTCGGTTTGTATTTCCTACAAATCTGTAGACAGTTAGTTTTCGACTTTCAGAATTTAAAACCATTTACAAGACACCATTTATTTATTTTATTTAAACATAACTACCGTTCGATGGTATGCATATTTTTATCACGACAGGAAATATTAAGATCATCCACAAAAAGTGATCCATCAATTGAATCATTTAAAACCTTGGATAAACTGTTGATCTTAATGCTAAATAAGGTCACCGACAAAATATTGCCTTGGCGAACACCCTGATCCTGATTGTAATGATCAGAGAGAGTTGAGCCCACACTTACTTGAAATTGCCTTTCATCGTGTGGTCTGACAAAGGTGATATGTTCACGAGCTGTGCCACTTATATAATAATGGTTTGGTAATGAAAATGAAAATGGCATCCACCTGCCACTTTTGTCACTATTCTGTACGTGCAAGTCGTCCTACATAGAAGACAATACACATTCACTGATGCTTGTCCACTGCCTATCACTGTTCAGGTAGCTTATTATAAGAGACGTTTATTTACACTTATTGAAAGGGGTCAAACTTTACATAGGCACTTATGTTTTGGACAGGCATCCACATATAATATAAGATATTGAACTATATACTGATCTTGCTACAGGCCAATACATCGTCTTTTGCAGATTACCCAGCCATTATGGCATTTTTGGGAACACAATGGCCCTTTTAGCTGCTAAGGCAACACTGAACAAATCTCCGACACCACTTCTTATTCTATACTCTGAATACAAAGCTATCATTGGTGTTTATATCCTTGATCTGGTGCAGAAAAGGGACACTTAGGTAGGTATCATTAAATTACATAAACTTAAACCTACTGTTTCTGTCAGTCCAGATTTGAGGTCATTATCCGACGATGTCGCATTGGCTATACACTCTATGCACATGAATACTTATCTGAAGGCGTGTATCAAACGTTTTGTATCCCTGAGAGAGTAAGTAATATTTCAGCTATAAGGCGGCGGTCTGTAAATAATCGAGTCTGGACCATACCATCCAGTGATCAACAGAATGAGCATCGATCTGCTCAATTGAGCTTGATAAGGAGCATGAGAACAAGGTGCACCATGCCCTTTGTCTTGGACGCGCGAGGAAGGTACACAAGGTATTCAAGCACAGGAATGACTGAGTGCCTCATGTTTGTGATTTTCATTTTCGGGGTTGGTCAAAACAATTGATGTTTGCTAGTGCTGCTTGTTCTTGTTGCCATTATTTCATGATTGTGTCGCGTTTGTCAAACCAGTAAACAGTATGATATTATTCTTAGTTCTATTATTTCTAAGAATATTTTCTTTATGTAAGCTGTCATTTGACCGCCGTTATTAATGACGCACATTACAACGTAACGATAATATGCTTCAGTTATGAAAACGTTTAACCAGATGTGCTTGAACATATTTGTAATTGGTTTGGATTCAGATTGTACCCATTTAATGTTCCTAAGTATACTGATTTTAAACACTGAAATGAATGACCTTTATAATGTATGGGATGAGGCTATACTTCTTCACTTATACAGATCATTAGTACCATCTAAACTTGATTATGGCTCCATCGTATATGGTGGAACCTGTACAAGCAACCTTAATTTTTTTTGTTCGGTCCACCACCAAGGTCTTCGACTTTGTCTTGGATCTGTCAGAACCTCACCTGTTGACAGTCTGTCTCTACATTGAGGCCGATGAACCATCTCTTACACAACACCGTATACAATGGTCTTAACAAGTTATTACCAAATTATACGCTAATGAATTAAACCCTCCTTATAAATGTGTGTTCAGTCCCCTTCATGGTGATTTATACAACAAGAAATCTTCTCTTGTTCCGCCTCTTGGGCACAGAATTATAAACCATTTTTTCTTTAGCCGGCATTAAGCTGGATAATATAGTTCCTTCCCCACTTCTTTCTTCCCCTCATTGGCAGTTGGTTAGACAACAAGTGAACCTAAAATTGAGTACATTTTAAAAATCAGAAACGTATGAACTACAATATAAACAAGAATATCATCACTTAAAACATAAATATAGCAATTATAAATCCTTATTTACAGATGGATCCAAGGACGGAGGCTCAGTAGCTTGTGCCACTGCCATTGGATCGAGAACAATATCTTCTTGATTACCGGATAGTAGTTCTATTTTTACAGCTGAAGCTAACGCCATATTAACGGCTCTTAAATATATTCAAAGACATCCTAAACTTAAACAGTATATAATATTTTCAGACTCTCTTTCTTGCATTCAGACTATTTGAATGTTTCTTGTAAACATCCACTTTTAATTGAAATTATTGAATTGTATAATAATCTTGCTACTGGTCAATACCACAATACCACATCGTCTTCTGTTGGTTACCCAGCCACGTACAGATTTTCGGTAACACAATGGCTGATCTTGATGCCAAGACAGCACTTAAGAAATATGTGACAACACTTCTTATTCCATACACTGATAACAAAGCTAGCATTAGAACTTACAGCCGTGATCTGATGCAGAAGACGTGGGGCGCCCAAGTAGGTATAAATAAATTACTTGAAATAAAACCGTATATTGGTTACACCTTCTTGAGCTGCTTGACCTTGTGATGAGAGAGTCATGGTGAAGCATATCCTGCTGGACTGTGTTGAATCCTCCATGATCAGGGATACGTATTTTACAGTCAAAACAATAAATGACCTTTTTAACACGGTAAGTTCTCATTTAATTATTGGATCTTTAAAAGAAATTGATGTGATGAATTTTGATGATTATGTTCTGTAGATAGTTGCATTTTGATTATTGGCTGGTTAGATTAGTAACTTGAATTGTTAATGGCTGTACCCTCAATGGGGTTGAAGTATTGTAAAATTATTGTCCTCCTGAGAGGGTATGTAAGTCCAAAAACATCCACAGTAAATTTAAACCTTCCGCTATTCTTAGTTGTAGCATATGTGTATTTTTAATTTTTACCTAGATATGTCTAATTTTTTTTGCTAGATATGTCTAAATTGCTAACAGCTGAGGGGATGGTCCCCTAGTGTGGTGATCTACCCTCAGTTGTTGGCAATCTATAGCCTGTTTTTATATTGTATTGTCCGAATAGTAATATAAATTTTTACTTTCCACGCTAGTTTTAATTCCGTTTGTGATATTCTAGTTCGTTTACCGTCCTTCGTTGACAGGTTTGACACTTCGAAGAAGATGAATGGTCGTCTGAGCAGTTCGTGCATGTTTTACAATGGTTGTCACAATCTTCTGTTGTGTGTGTCTTCTCACCACAGTGAGCACACACAACAGCTAGTGTACAGGTAGATACACCGTGGCCATATTTCTGGCATGTAAAACACCTGAGTGGGTTGGGGATGTATGCCTCAACTTGGATGTTACAGTAACCTGTCTTCACTGACTTAGCAGCATTTGGAGAAGAGAAGGAAAACAGATAGGTATTTGTTTGGATAATTTCATTAGCATACCTTGATCTTTCATTTTCGATGCTATGTCAAGACATATCCGCAAACAGCCGATCACGATCTCTGACGATACCTTTACTTGTGTTTAAGGTTTTGTGATTAGAGACCGTGACCGGAATGCCAACGAAAGATTCAATACTCATTGTTTGCTTCCTGCTTTTTTACCTCACTCAACTAGCAGCGCACCCGAATGTAAGTGTCTAATGTTCTTAACATCCCCAGCAATACATTGAATACCCTTGGATACAACATAGGGATTCAACTTCAACGGTGTCTTGTCGGGAGTCTCAATCACAAGGAAACGCGTCCAATACTCAGTCGATGCAGACGGTCTATGGTCAGTATCATCAGGGTCAGTATCAAGTGGACGTTTTTTATGTTTGTTGGTATTTCATAAGCCATGGTTAGTGTAATGTGGTTCATGATCCGAACTCTTCACCCAGCACGGAGTATCACAAGGACAATGCTAAAGCAAGCAGGCCTCCAGCCTGCAGCACCAAGGATACCCGGATGATATGCTCTAGCAGAATGTAGTTATTCCACCAGATTGGCCCATGAGCTACTGCCTTCTGGACATAGGACTCAAGTTAAGAAACTGGAATTGTACAATCGAAATACAAATAAATCATCATGAAACCAAGACAAATATTTCAATAATTTCTCAAATACGTGTAGCAACATTTACATGTACAGGGCTTAGCATGACCAGTCGATTGGTTGAACCGGGCCCATTCGACCACCCGTCTAGGTGAAATCATGGTCAAAGTGGTGTGTTGAGCAATAGGAACAATGGTCCTGCTCCCATGCCCTCAACCTCCAGGATCCCGTCCTCCACCGACACAGGGATAACGAAAACGATACAAGAACTTGTATCGAAACGTCGTGTTCCTGTATTAAAGAAGTTGTCATCCATATACACTTATTCTATTCTATCTATCTATCCCCTCAACTGCTTGTCATTGTGTGCAAGATTAGCCACAAATTAAAATGCCAGAAATAGTACGGGTGCTAAAAAGGAAGATTACATTTTACTTCAAATGTTTTGGGACTTACGTACCCTCTCAGGAGGACAATAATTTTACGGTACTTGGACCCCCCTCGAGGATACAGCCACTAACAATCTCAGTTAGTAATCCAACTTCCAATCATAAAATACATATTTCTTTACAAGTCATTCAACAAATCTAATTCTTTTAAAAAAGCAATAATTCAATGAGAACTTACGTTACTAAAAAAGTCCTTCATAGTTTTTGACTTGAAATAGTTATCCCTTGTGATGGAATATTCAACACAGTCAAGCAAGACATGCTAACTGCCAAGGAGGCGGGAAAGAAGACGGGAGGGAGCTCTGTCTTCCAGCTCAATGACAACCGATTAATTCTGTGCCCTTGAGGTGGAACCAGAGAAGATTTCTTCTTGTAAAAATCCTGATAAAGGGGATTGAAGACATAATTATATGCTGGGTTTCATTAGAATATAACTTGGTAATGTATTGTAAAGACAGCTTTAAACGTCCTTGCGCAAGTGATGGCCTCATCGGCCTCAACGTAGAGACTGTCAACAGGTGAAGTTCTGAAAGACCCGAGACAAAGTCTTAGACCTTGGTGGTGGATAGAATCTAGTAGTTTAAGGTTGCTTCTGCAGGCTCCACCATATACGACGGAGCCATAATCAACTTTTGAACGGACCAGTGATCGATATAGGTGTAGGAGGGTAGTTAGATCCCCTCCCCAGTTTGAGTTGAAGACAACTTTCAGGAAATCGAGTGCTTTCAGGCATTTGGCTTTAAGGGATTTAATATGCGGCAAAATTTAAATGGGAGTAACAAACTAGGCCCAAGAACTTGGCATCCTTTACAACTTTAATGGGAGTGCCATTTAAATATAGTTCAGGGTCTTTGTTCGGTTTGTATTTCCTACAAATCTGTAGACAGTTAGTTTTCGACTTTCAGAATTTAAAACCATTTACAAGACACCATTTATTTATTTTATTTAAACATAACTACCGTTCGATGGTATGCATATTTTTATCACGACAGGAAATATTAAGATCATCCACAAAAAGTGATCCATCAATTGAATCATTTAAAACCTTGGATAAACTGTTGATCTTAATGCTAAATAAGGTCACCGACAAAATATTGCCTTGGCGAACACCCTGATCCTGATTGTAATGATCAGAGAGAGTTGAGCCCACACTTACTTGAAATTGCCTTTCATCGTGTGGTCTGACAAAGGTGATATGTTCACGAGCTGTGCCACTTATATAATAATGGTTTGGTAATGAAAATGAAAATGGCATCCACCTGCCACTTTTGTCACTATTCTGTACGTGCAAGTCGTCCTACATAGAAGACAATACACATTCACTGATGCTTGTCCACTGCCTATCACTGTTCAGGTAGCTTATTATAAGAGACGTTTATTTACACTTATTGAAAGGGGTCAAACTTTACATAGGCACTTATGTTTTGGACAGGCATCCACATATAATATAAGATATTGAACTATATACTGATCTTGCTACAGGCCAATACATCGTCTTTTGCAGATTACCCAGCCATTATGGCATTTTTGGGAACACAATGGCCCTTTTAGCTGCTAAGGCAACACTGAACAAATCTCCGACACCACTTCTTATTCTATACTCTGAATACAAAGCTATCATTGGTGTTTATATCCTTGATCTGGTGCAGAAAAGGGACAGTTAGGTAGGTATCATTAAATTACATAAACTTAAACCTACTGTTTCTGTCAGTCCAGATTTGAGGTCATTATCCGACGATGTCGCATTGGCTATACACTCTATGCACATGAATACTTATCTGAAGGCGTGTATCAAACGTTTTGTATCCCTGAGAGAGTAAGTAATATTTCAGCTATAAGGCGGCGGTCTGTAAATAATCGAGTCTGGACCATACCATCCAGTGATCAACAGAATGAGCATCGATCTGCTCAATTGAGCTTGATAAGGAGCATGAGAACAAGGTGCACCATGCCCTTTGTCTTGGACGCGCGAGGAAGGTACACAAGGTATTCAAGCACAGGAATGACTGAGTGCCTCATGTTTGTGATTTTCATTTTCGGGGTTGGTCAAAACAATTGATGTTTGCTAGTGCTGCTTGTTCTTGTTGCCATTATTTCATGATTGTGTCGCGTTTGTCAAACCAGTAAACAGTATGATATTATTCTTAGTTCTATTATTTCTAAGAATATTTTCTTTATGTAAGCTGTCATTTGACCGCCGTTATTAATGACGCACATTACAACGTAACGATAATATGCTTCAGTTATGAAAACGTTTAACCAGATGTGCTTGAACATATTTGTAATTGGTTTGGATTCAGATTGTACCCATTTAATGTTCCTAAGTATACTGATTTTAAACACTGAAATGAATGACCTTTATAATGTATGGGATGAGGCTATACTTCTTCACTTATACAGATCATTAGTACCATCTAAACTTGATTATGGCTCCATCGTATATGGTGGAGCCTGTACAAGCAACCTTAATTTTTTTTGTTCGGTCCACCACCAAGGTCTTCGACTTTGTCTTGGATCTGTCAGAACCTCACCTGTTGACAGTCTGTCTCTACATTGAGGCCGATGAACCATCTCTTACACAACACCGTATACAATGGTCTTAACAAGTTATTACCAAATTATACGCTAATGAATTAAACCCTCCTTATAAATGTGTGTTCAGTCCCCTTCATGGTGATTTATACAACAAGAAATCTTCTCTTGTTCCGCCTCTTGGGCACAGAATTATAAACCATTTTTTCTTTAGCCGGCATTAAGCTGGATAATATAGTTCCTTCCCCACTTCTTTCTTCCCCTCATTGGCAGTTGGTTAGACAACAAGTGAACCTAAAATTGAGTACATTTTAAAAATCAGAAACGTATGAACTACAGTATAAACAAGAATATCATCACTTAAAACATAAATATAGCAATTATAAATCCTTATTTACAGATGGATCCAAGGACGGAGGCTCAGTAGCTTGTGCCACTGCCATTGGATCGAGAACAATATCTTCTTGATTACCGGATAGTAGTTCTATTTTTACAGCTGAAGCTAACGCCATATTAACGGCTCTTAAATATATTCAAAGACATCCTAAACTTAAACAGTATATAATATTTTCAGACTCTCTTTCTTGCATTCAGACTATTTGAATGTTTCTTGTAAACATCCACTTTTAATTGAAATTATTGAATTGTATAATAATCTTGCTACTGGTCAATACCACAATACCACATCGTCTTCTGTTGGTTACCCAGCCACGTACAGATTTTCGGTAACACAATGGCTGATCTTGATGCCAAGACAGCACTTAAGAAATATGTGACAACACTTCTTATTCCATACACTGATAACAAAGCTAGCATTAGAACTTACAGCCGTGATCTGATGCAGAAGACGTGGGGCGCCCAAGTAGGTATAAATAAATTACTTGAAATAAAACCGTATATTGGTTACACCTTCTTGAGCTGCTTGACCTTGTGATGAGAGAGTCATGGTGAAGCATATCCTGCTGGACTGTGTTGAATCCTCCATGATCAGGGATACGTATTTTACAGTCAAAACAATAAATGACCTTTTTAACACGGTAAGTTCTCATTTAATTATTGGATCTTTAAAAGAAATTGATGTGATGAATTTTGATGATTATGTTCTGTAGATAGTTGCATTTTGATTATTGGCTGGTTAGATTAGTAACTTGAATTGTTAATGGCTGTACCCTCAATGGGGTTGAAGTATTGTAAAATTATTGTCCTCCTGAGAGGGTATGTAAGTCCAAAAACATCCACAGTAAATTTAAACCTTCCGCTATTCTTAGTTGTAGCATATGTGTATTTTTAATTTTTACCTAGATATGTCTAATTTTTTTTGCTAGATATGTCTAAATTGCTAACAGCTGAGGGGATGGTCCCCTAGTGTGGTGATCTACCCTCAGTTGTTGGCAATCTATAGCCTGTTTTTATATTGTATTGTCCGAATAGTAATATAAATTTTTACTTTCCACGCTAGTTTTAATTCCGTTTGTGATATTCTAGTTCGTTTACCGTCCTTCGTTGACAGGTTTGACACTTCGAAGAAGATGAATGGTCGTCTGAGCAGTTCGTGCATGTTTTACAATGGTTGTCACAATCTTCTGTTGTGTGTGTCTTCTCACCACAGTGAGCACACACAACAGCTAGTGTACAGGTAGATACACCGTGGCCATATTTCTGGCATGTAAAACACCTGAGTGGGTTGGGGATGTATGCCTCAACTTGGATGTTACAGTAACCTGTCTTCACTGACTTAGCAGCATTTGGAGAAGAGAAGGAAAACAGATAGGTATTTGTTTGGATAATTTCATTAGCATACCTTGATCTTTCATTTTCGATGCTATGTCAAGACATATCCGCAAACAGCCGATCACGATCTCTGACGATACCTTTACTTGTGTTTAAGGTTTTGTGATTAGAGACCGTGACCGGAATGCCAACGAAAGATTCAATACTCATTGTTTGCTTCCTGCTTTTTTACCTCACTCAACTAGCAGCGCACCCGAATGTAAGTGTCTAATGTTCTTAACATCCCCAGCAATACATTGAATACCCTTGGATACAACATAGGGATTCAACTTCAACGGTGTCTTGTCGGGAGTCTCAATCACAAGGAAACGCGTCCAATACTCAGTCGATGCAGACGGTCTATGGTCAGTATCATCAGGGTCAGTATCAAGTGGACGTTTTTTATGTTTGTTGGTATTTCATAAGCCATGGTTAGTGTAATGTGGTTCATGATCCGAACTCTTCACCCAGCACGGAGTATCACAAGGACAATGCTAAAGCAAGCAGGCCTCCAGCCTGCAGCACCAAGGATACCCGGATGATATGCTCTAGCAGAATGTAGTTATTCCACCAGATTGGCCCATGAGCTACTGCCTTCTGGACATAGGACTCAAGTTAAGAAACTGGAATTGTACAATCGAAATACAAATAAATCATCATGAAACCAAGACAAATATTTCAATAATTTCTCAAATACGTGTAGCAACATTTACATGTACAGGGCTTAGCATGACCAGTCGATTGGTTGAACCGGGCCCATTCGACCACCCGTCTAGGTGAAATCATGGTCAAAGTGGTGTGTTGAGCAATAGGAACAATGGTCCTGCTCCCATGCCCTCAACCTCCAGGATCCCGTCCTCCACCGACACAGGGATAACGAAAACGATACAAGAACTTGTATCGAAACGTCGTGTTCCTGTATTAAAGAAGTTGTCATCCATATACACTTATTCTATTCTATCTATCTATCCCCTCAACTGCTTGTCATTGTGTGCAAGATTAGCCACAAATTAAAATGCCAGAAATAGTACGGGTGCTAAAAAGGAAGATTACATTTTACTTCAAATGTTTTGGGACTTACGTACCCTCTCAGGAGGACAATAATTTTACGGTACTTGGACCCCCCTCGAGGATACAGCCACTAACAATCTCAGTTAGTAATCCAACTTCCAATCATAAAATACATATTTCTTTACAAGTCATTCAACAAATCTAATTCTTTTAAAAAAGCAATAATTCAATGAGAACTTACGTTACTAAAAAAGTCCTTCATAGTTTTTGACTTGAAATAGTTATCCCTTGTGATGGAATATTCAACACAGTCAAGCAAGACATGCTAACTGCCAAGGAGGCGGGAAAGAAGACGGGAGGGAGCTCTGTCTTCCAGCTCAATGACAACCGATTAATTCTGTGCCCTTGAGGTGGAACCAGAGAAGATTTCTTCTTGTAAAAATCCTGATAAAGGGGATTGAAGACATAATTATATGCTGGGTTTCATTAGAATATAACTTGGTAATGTATTGTAAAGACAGCTTTAAACGTCCTTGCGCAAGTGATGGCCTCATCGGCCTCAACGTAGAGACTGTCAACAGGTGAAGTTCTGAAAGACCCGAGACAAAGTCTTAGACCTTGGTGGTGGATAGAATCTAGTAGTTTAAGGTTGCTTCTGCAGGCTCCACCATATACGACGGAGCCATAATCAACTTTTGAACGGACCAGTGATCGATATAGGTGTAGGAGGGTAGTTAGATCCCCTCCCCAGTTTGAGTTGAAGACAACTTTCAGGAAATCGAGTGCTTTCAGGCATTTGGCTTTAAGGGATTTAATATGCGGCAAAATTTAAATGGGAGTAACAAACTAGGCCCAAGAACTTGGCATCCTTTACAACTTTAATGGGAGTGCCATTTAAATATAGTTCAGGGTCTTTGTTCGGTTTGTATTTCCTACAAATCTGTAGACAGTTAGTTTTCGACTTTCAGAATTTAAAACCATTTACAAGACACCATTTATTTATTTTATTTAAACATAACTACCGTTCGATGGTATGCATATTTTTATCACGACAGGAAATATTAAGATCATCCACAAAAAGTGATCCATCAATTGAATCATTTAAAACCTTGGATAAACTGTTGATCTTAATGCTAAATAAGGTCACCGACAAAATATTGCCTTGGCGAACACCCTGATCCTGATTGTAATGATCAGAGAGAGTTGAGCCCACACTTACTTGAAATTGCCTTTCATCGTGTGGTCTGACAAAGGTGATATGTTCACGAGCTGTGCCACTTATATAATAATGGTTTGGTAATGAAAATGAAAATGGCATCCACCTGCCACTTTTGTCACTATTCTGTACGTGCAAGTCGTCCTACATAGAAGACAATACACATTCACTGATGCTTGTCCACTGCCTATCACTGTTCAGGTAGCTTATTATAAGAGACGTTTATTTACACTTATTGAAAGGGGTCAAACTTTACATAGGCACTTATGTTTTGGACAGGCATCCACATATAATATAAGATATTGAACTATATACTGATCTTGCTACAGGCCAATACATCGTCTTTTGCAGATTACCCAGCCATTATGGCATTTTTGGGAACACAATGGCCCTTTTAGCTGCTAAGGCAACACTGAACAAATCTCCGACACCACTTCTTATTCTATACTCTGAATACAAAGCTATCATTGGTGTTTATATCCTTGATCTGGTGCAGAAAAGGGACACTTAGGTAGGTATCATTAAATTACATAAACTTAAACCTACTGTTTCTGTCAGTCCAGATTTGAGGTCATTATCCGACGATGTCGCATTGGCTATACACTCTATGCACATGAATACTTATCTGAAGGCGTGTATCAAACGTTTTGTATCCCTGAGAGAGTAAGTAATATTTCAGCTATAAGGCGGCGGTCTGTAAATAATCGAGTCTGGACCATACCATCCAGTGATCAACAGAATGAGCATCGATCTGCTCAATTGAGCTTGATAAGGAGCATGAGAACAAGGTGCACCATGCCCTTTGTCTTGGACGCGCGAGGAAGGTACACAAGGTATTCAAGCACAGGAATGACTGAGTGCCTCATGTTTGTGATTTTCATTTTCGGGGTTGGTCAAAACAATTGATGTTTGCTAGTGCTGCTTGTTCTTGTTGCCATTATTTCATGATTGTGTCGCGTTTGTCAAACCAGTAAACAGTATGATATTATTCTTAGTTCTATTATTTCTAAGAATATTTTCTTTATGTAAGCTGTCATTTGACCGCCGTTATTAATGACGCACATTACAACGTAACGATAATATGCTTCAGTTATGAAAACGTTTAACCAGATGTGCTTGAACATATTTGTAATTGGTTTGGATTCAGATTGTACCCATTTAATGTTCCTAAGTATACTGATTTTAAACACTGAAATGAATGACCTTTATAATGTATGGGATGAGGCTATACTTCTTCACTTATACAGATCATTAGTACCATCTAAACTTGATTATGGCTCCATCGTATATGGTGGAGCCTGTACAAGCAACCTTAATTTTTTTTGTTCGGTCCACCACCAAGGTCTTCGACTTTGTCTTGGATCTGTCAGAACCTCACCTGTTGACAGTCTGTCTCTACATTGAGGCCGATGAACCATCTCTTACACAACACCGTATACAATGGTCTTAACAAGTTATTACCAAATTATACGCTAATGAATTAAACCCTCCTTATAAATGTGTGTTCAGTCCCCTTCATGGTGATTTATACAACAAGAAATCTTCTCTTGTTCCGCCTCTTGGGCACAGAATTATAAACCATTTTTTCTTTAGCCGGCATTAAGCTGGATAATATAGTTCCTTCCCCACTTCTTTCTTCCCCTCATTGGCAGTTGGTTAGACAACAAGTGAACCTAAAATTGAGTACATTTTAAAAATCAGAAACGTATGAACTACAATATAAACAAGAATATCATCACTTAAAACATAAATATAGCAATTATAAATCCTTATTTACAGATGGATCCAAGGACGGAGGCTCAGTAGCTTGTGCCACTGCCATTGGATCGAGAACAATATCTTCTTGATTACCGGATAGTAGTTCTATTTTTACAGCTGAAGCTAACGCCATATTAACGGCTCTTAAATATATTCAAAGACATCCTAAACTTAAACAGTATATAATATTTTCAGACTCTCTTTCTTGCATTCAGACTATTTGAATGTTTCTTGTAAACATCCACTTTTAATTGAAATTATTGAATTGTATAATAATCTTGCTACTGGTCAATACCACAATACCACATCGTCTTCTGTTGGTTACCCAGCCACGTACAGATTTTCGGTAACACAATGGCTGATCTTGATGCCAAGACAGCACTTAAGAAATATGTGACAACACTTCTTATTCCATACACTGATAACAAAGCTAGCATTAGAACTTACAGCCGTGATCTGATGCAGAAGACGTGGGGCGCCCAAGTAGGTATAAATAAATTACTTGAAATAAAACCGTATATTGGTTACACCTTCTTGAGCTGCTTGACCTTGTGATGAGAGAGTCATGGTGAAGCATATCCTGCTGGACTGTGTTGAATCCTCCATGATCAGGGATACGTATTTTACAGTCAAAACAATAAATGACCTTTTTAACACGGTAAGTTCTCATTTAATTATTGGATCTTTAAAAGAAATTGATGTGATGAATTTTGATGATTATGTTCTGTAGATAGTTGCATTTTGATTATTGGCTGGTTAGATTAGTAACTTGAATTGTTAATGGCTGTACCCTCAATGGGGTTGAAGTATTGTAAAATTATTGTCCTCCTGAGAGGGTATGTAAGTCCAAAAACATCCACAGTAAATTTAAACCTTCCGCTATTCTTAGTTGTAGCATATGTGTATTTTTAATTTTTACCTAGATATGTCTAATTTTTTTTGCTAGATATGTCTAAATTGCTAACAGCTGAGGGGATGGTCCCCTAGTGTGGTGATCTACCCTCAGTTGTTGGCAATCTATAGCCTGTTTTTATATTGTATTGTCCGAATAGTAATATAAATTTTTACTTTCCACGCTAGTTTTAATTCCGTTTGTGATATTCTAGTTCGTTTACCGTCCTTCGTTGACAGGTTTGACACTTCGAAGAAGATGAATGGTCGTCTGAGCAGTTCGTGCATGTTTTACAATGGTTGTCACAATCTTCTGTTGTGTGTGTCTTCTCACCACAGTGAGCACACACAACAGCTAGTGTACAGGTAGATACACCGTGGCCATATTTCTGGCATGTAAAACACCTGAGTGGGTTGGGGATGTATGCCTCAACTTGGATGTTACAGTAACCTGTCTTCACTGACTTAGCAGCATTTGGAGAAGAGAAGGAAAACAGATAGGTATTTGTTTGGATAATTTCATTAGCATACCTTGATCTTTCATTTTCGATGCTATGTCAAGACATATCCGCAAACAGCCGATCACGATCTCTGACGATACCTTTACTTGTGTTTAAGGTTTTGTGATTAGAGACCGTGACCGGAATGCCAACGAAAGATTCAATACTCATTGTTTGCTTCCTGCTTTTTTACCTCACTCAACTAGCAGCGCACCCGAATGTAAGTGTCTAATGTTCTTAACATCCCCAGCAATACATTGAATACCCTTGGATACAACATAGGGATTCAACTTCAACGGTGTCTTGTCGGGAGTCTCAATCACAAGGAAACGCGTCCAATACTCAGTCGATGCAGACGGTCTATGGTCAGTATCATCAGGGTCAGTATCAAGTGGACGTTTTTTATGTTTGTTGGTATTTCATAAGCCATGGTTAGTGTAATGTGGTTCATGATCCGAACTCTTCACCCAGCACGGAGTATCACAAGGACAATGCTAAAGCAAGCAGGCCTCCAGCCTGCAGCACCAAGGATACCCGGATGATATGCTCTAGCAGAATGTAGTTATTCCACCAGATTGGCCCATGAGCTACTGCCTTCTGGACATAGGACTCAAGTTAAGAAACTGGAATTGTACAATCGAAATACAAATAAATCATCATGAAACCAAGACAAATATTTCAATAATTTCTCAAATACGTGTAGCAACATTTACATGTACAGGGCTTAGCATGACCAGTCGATTGGTTGAACCGGGCCCATTCGACCACCCGTCTAGGTGAAATCATGGTCAAAGTGGTGTGTTGAGCAATAGGAACAATGGTCCTGCTCCCATGCCCTCAACCTCCAGGATCCCGTCCTCCACCGACACAGGGATAACGAAAACGATACAAGAACTTGTATCGAAACGTCGTGTTCCTGTATTAAAGAAGTTGTCATCCATATACACTTATTCTATTCTATCTATCTATCCCCTCAACTGCTTGTCATTGTGTGCAAGATTAGCCACAAATTAAAATGCCAGAAATAGTACGGGTGCTAAAAAGGAAGATTACATTTTACTTCAAATGTTTTGGGACTTACGTACCCTCTCAGGAGGACAATAATTTTACGGTACTTGGACCCCCCTCGAGGATACAGCCACTAACAATCTCAGTTAGTAATCCAACTTCCAATCATAAAATACATATTTCTTTACAAGTCATTCAACAAATCTAATTCTTTTAAAAAAGCAATAATTCAATGAGAACTTACGTTACTAAAAAAGTCCTTCATAGTTTTTGACTTGAAATAGTTATCCCTTGTGATGGAATATTCAACACAGTCAAGCAAGACATGCTAACTGCCAAGGAGGCGGGAAAGAAGACGGGAGGGAGCTCTGTCTTCCAGCTCAATGACAACCGATTAATTCTGTGCCCTTGAGGTGGAACCAGAGAAGATTTCTTCTTGTAAAAATCCTGATAAAGGGGATTGAAGACATAATTATATGCTGGGTTTCATTAGAATATAACTTGGTAATGTATTGTAAAGACAGCTTTAAACGTCCTTGCGCAAGTGATGGCCTCATCGGCCTCAACGTAGAGACTGTCAACAGGTGAAGTTCTGAAAGACCCGAGACAAAGTCTTAGACCTTGGTGGTGGATAGAATCTAGTAGTTTAAGGTTGCTTCTGCAGGCTCCACCATATACGACGGAGCCATAATCAACTTTTGAACGGACCAGTGATCGATATAGGTGTAGGAGGGTAGTTAGATCCCCTCCCCAGTTTGAGTTGAAGACAACTTTCAGGAAATCGAGTGCTTTCAGGCATTTGGCTTTAAGGGATTTAATATGCGGCAAAATTTAAATGGGAGTAACAAACTAGGCCCAAGAACTTGGCATCCTTTACAACTTTAATGGGAGTGCCATTTAAATATAGTTCAGGGTCTTTGTTCGGTTTGTATTTCCTACAAATCTGTAGACAGTTAGTTTTCGACTTTCAGAATTTAAAACCATTTACAAGACACCATTTATTTATTTTATTTAAACATAACTACCGTTCGATGGTATGCATATTTTTATCACGACAGGAAATATTAAGATCATCCACAAAAAGTGATCCATCAATTGAATCATTTAAAACCTTGGATAAACTGTTGATCTTAATGCTAAATAAGGTCACCGACAAAATATTGCCTTGGCGAACACCCTGATCCTGATTGTAATGATCAGAGAGAGTTGAGCCCACACTTACTTGAAATTGCCTTTCATCGTGTGGTCTGACAAAGGTGATATGTTCACGAGCTGTGCCACTTATATAATAATGGTTTGGTAATGAAAATGAAAATGGCATCCACCTGCCACTTTTGTCACTATTCTGTACGTGCAAGTCGTCCTACATAGAAGACAATACACATTCACTGATGCTTGTCCACTGCCTATCACTGTTCAGGTAGCTTATTATAAGAGACGTTTATTTACACTTATTGAAAGGGGTCAAACTTTACATAGGCACTTATGTTTTGGACAGGCATCCACATATAATATAAGATATTGAACTATATACTGATCTTGCTACAGGCCAATACATCGTCTTTTGCAGATTACCCAGCCATTATGGCATTTTTGGGAACACAATGGCCCTTTTAGCTGCTAAGGCAACACTGAACAAATCTCCGACACCACTTCTTATTCTATACTCTGAATACAAAGCTATCATTGGTGTTTATATCCTTGATCTGGTGCAGAAAAGGGACACTTAGGTAGGTATCATTAAATTACATAAACTTAAACCTACTGTTTCTGTCAGTCCAGATTTGAGGTCATTATCCGACGATGTCGCATTGGCTATACACTCTATGCACATGAATACTTATCTGAAGGCGTGTATCAAACGTTTTGTATCCCTGAGAGAGTAAGTAATATTTCAGCTATAAGGCGGCGGTCTGTAAATAATCGAGTCTGGACCATACCATCCAGTGATCAACAGAATGAGCATCGATCTGCTCAATTGAGCTTGATAAGGAGCATGAGAACAAGGTGCACCATGCCCTTTGTCTTGGACGCGCGAGGAAGGTACACAAGGTATTCAAGCACAGGAATGACTGAGTGCCTCATGTTTGTGATTTTCATTTTCGGGGTTGGTCAAAACAATTGATGTTTGCTAGTGCTGCTTGTTCTTGTTGCCATTATTTCATGATTGTGTCGCGTTTGTCAAACCAGTAAACAGTATGATATTATTCTTAGTTCTATTATTTCTAAGAATATTTTCTTTATGTAAGCTGTCATTTGACCGCCGTTATTAATGACGCACATTACAACGTAACGATAATATGCTTCAGTTATGAAAACGTTTAACCAGATGTGCTTGAACATATTTGTAATTGGTTTGGATTCAGATTGTACCCATTTAATGTTCCTAAGTATACTGATTTTAAACACTGAAATGAATGACCTTTATAATGTATGGGATGAGGCTATACTTCTTCACTTATACAGATCATTAGTACCATCTAAACTTGATTATGGCTCCATCGTATATGGTGGAGCCTGTACAAGCAACCTTAATTTTTTTTGTTCGGTCCACCACCAAGGTCTTCGACTTTGTCTTGGATCTGTCAGAACCTCACCTGTTGACAGTCTGTCTCTACATTGAGGCCGATGAACCATCTCTTACACAACACCGTATACAATGGTCTTAACAAGTTATTACCAAATTATACGCTAATGAATTAAACCCTCCTTATAAATGTGTGTTCAGTCCCCTTCATGGTGATTTATACAACAAGAAATCTTCTCTTGTTCCGCCTCTTGGGCACAGAATTATAAACCATTTTTTCTTTAGCCGGCATTAAGCTGGATAATATAGTTCCTTCCCCACTTCTTTCTTCCCCTCATTGGCAGTTGGTTAGACAACAAGTGAACCTAAAATTGAGTACATTTTAAAAATCAGAAACGTATGAACTACAATATAAACAAGAATATCATCACTTAAAACATAAATATAGCAATTATAAATCCTTATTTACAGATGGATCCAAGGACGGAGGCTCAGTAGCTTGTGCCACTGCCATTGGATCGAGAACAATATCTTCTTGATTACCGGATAGTAGTTCTATTTTTACAGCTGAAGCTAACGCCATATTAACGGCTCTTAAATATATTCAAAGACATCCTAAACTTAAACAGTATATAATATTTTCAGACTCTCTTTCTTGCATTCAGACTATTTGAATGTTTCTTGTAAACATCCACTTTTAATTGAAATTATTGAATTGTATAATAATCTTGCTACTGGTCAATACCACAATACCACATCGTCTTCTGTTGGTTACCCAGCCACGTACAGATTTTCGGTAACACAATGGCTGATCTTGATGCCAAGACAGCACTTAAGAAATATGTGACAACACTTCTTATTCCATACACTGATAACAAAGCTAGCATTAGAACTTACAGCCGTGATCTGATGCAGAAGACGTGGGGCGCCCAAGTAGGTATAAATAAATTACTTGAAATAAAACCGTATATTGGTTACACCTTCTTGAGCTGCTTGACCTTGTGATGAGAGAGTCATGGTGAAGCATATCCTGCTGGACTGTGTTGAATCCTCCATGATCAGGGATACGTATTTTACAGTCAAAACAATAAATGACCTTTTTAACACGGTAAGTTCTCATTTAATTATTGGATCTTTAAAAGAAATTGATGTGATGAATTTTGATGATTATGTTCTGTAGATAGTTGCATTTTGATTATTGGCTGGTTAGATTAGTAACTTGAATTGTTAATGGCTGTACCCTCAATGGGGTTGAAGTATTGTAAAATTATTGTCCTCCTGAGAGGGTATGTAAGTCCAAAAACATCCACAGTAAATTTAAACCTTCCGCTATTCTTAGTTGTAGCATATGTGTATTTTTAATTTTTACCTAGATATGTCTAATTTTTTTTGCTAGATATGTCTAAATTGCTAACAGCTGAGGGGATGGTCCCCTAGTGTGGTGATCTACCCTCAGTTGTTGGCAATCTATAGCCTGTTTTTATATTGTATTGTCCGAATAGTAATATAAATTTTTACTTTCCACGCTAGTTTTAATTCCGTTTGTGATATTCTAGTTCGTTTACCGTCCTTCGTTGACAGGTTTGACACTTCGAAGAAGATGAATGGTCGTCTGAGCAGTTCGTGCATGTTTTACAATGGTTGTCACAATCTTCTGTTGTGTGTGTCTTCTCACCACAGTGAGCACACACAACAGCTAGTGTACAGGTAGATACACCGTGGCCATATTTCTGGCATGTAAAACACCTGAGTGGGTTGGGGATGTATGCCTCAACTTGGATGTTACAGTAACCTGTCTTCACTGACTTAGCAGCATTTGGAGAAGAGAAGGAAAACAGATAGGTATTTGTTTGGATAATTTCATTAGCATACCTTGATCTTTCATTTTCGATGCTATGTCAAGACATATCCGCAAACAGCCGATCACGATCTCTGACGATACCTTTACTTGTGTTTAAGGTTTTGTGATTAGAGACCGTGACCGGAATGCCAACGAAAGATTCAATACTCATTGTTTGCTTCCTGCTTTTTTACCTCACTCAACTAGCAGCGCACCCGAATGTAAGTGTCTAATGTTCTTAACATCCCCAGCAATACATTGAATACCCTTGGATACAACATAGGGATTCAACTTCAACGGTGTCTTGTCGGGAGTCTCAATCACAAGGAAACGCGTCCAATACTCAGTCGATGCAGACGGTCTATGGTCAGTATCATCAGGGTCAGTATCAAGTGGACGTTTTTTATGTTTGTTGGTATTTCATAAGCCATGGTTAGTGTAATGTGGTTCATGATCCGAACTCTTCACCCAGCACGGAGTATCACAAGGACAATGCTAAAGCAAGCAGGCCTCCAGCCTGCAGCACCAAGGATACCCGGATGATATGCTCTAGCAGAATGTAGTTATTCCACCAGATTGGCCCATGAGCTACTGCCTTCTGGACATAGGACTCAAGTTAAGAAACTGGAATTGTACAATCGAAATACAAATAAATCATCATGAAACCAAGACAAATATTTCAATAATTTCTCAAATACGTGTAGCAACATTTACATGTACAGGGCTTAGCATGACCAGTCGATTGGTTGAACCGGGCCCATTCGACCACCCGTCTAGGTGAAATCATGGTCAAAGTGGTGTGTTGAGCAATAGGAACAATGGTCCTGCTCCCATGCCCTCAACCTCCAGGATCCCGTCCTCCACCGACACAGGGATAACGAAAACGATACAAGAACTTGTATCGAAACGTCGTGTTCCTGTATTAAAGAAGTTGTCATCCATATACACTTATTCTATTCTATCTATCTATCCCCTCAACT
>NW_027133971.1:0-31895 GCF_037392515.1 Haliotis asinina
TTTCATTTAAAGTACACTGTTGTATATATTCATGTCCATTGCTGTCCTCAAGGTGTCTGGGGAGTATTGTTCTTAGGCCCTTTTAATGTAAATAAACTTTATTAAAAACAAAAAAAAAAAAAAAAAAAAAAAAAAAAAAAAAATCAAAAAAACCAATACTAGCTGTGGGCCCGGGGCGAGACCTTTCCATTGCACCTCGGTTTGGTTGACCCCTGCGATCGTCCCAAATGTGGACGACTCGGGTGCGCAATTTATAAGTGTGGGGGACTGCGTTCGCGCTCTCCCCTTGAAAATCAACCCCAAAAATAGATATTTTCAGTTGACACTTCCCCCACTTCCAAATCACTTGAAGATGATTGTTTTCCCGTGTGTGTATGTGCAAACTATGTGTTTTTAATGCGCATGTGTTAATCTGTTTGCTGTGGCAAAAGTATATGTTTAAAGCAAGTCTGAGTTTGATGTATTTCAGATGGGATCGCTTTGTCAGCCAGTTGTTGTGTTTGGACTGTCAAGTTGTCTCCCCTGCGTCCCGGATCAGAGATGCACGTGCATGCAGTCTAAATGGAAATAAATCCGTCTGTGTGTGTTTTTATCTATCAGTAATTTTTTCACAAAGTGAAGGTACTAATGGACTGTTCTGTACAATAAACTGTACGAACAATTAACCTGCCATGAAATATATGTGAAGCGTTGATGATGTGACACCTGAATAGGGCAACGCCAGGGTGATGTAAGTGAAAACTGGAACCTGTCCCAAGCATACTTACCTGGCACAGGCTTTACAGTGATCCGCAAGGCTGTGGGCCCGGGGCGAGACCTTTCCATTGCACCTCGGTTGGTTGACCCCTGCGATCGTCCCAAATGTGGACGACTCGGGTGCGCAATTTATAAGTGTGGGGGACTGCGTTCGCGCTCTCCCCTTGAAAATCAACCCCAAAAATAGATATTTTCAGTTGACACTTCCCCCACTTCCAAATCACTTGAAGATGATTGTTTTCCCGTGTGTGTATGTGCAAACTATGTGTTTTTAATGCGCATGTGTTAATCTGTTTGCTGTGGCAAAAGTATATGTTTAAAGCAAGTCTGAGTTTGATGTATTTCAGATGGGATCGCTTTGTCAGCCAGTTGTTGTGTTTGGACTGTCAAGTTGTCTCCCCTGCGTCCCGGATCAGAGATGCACGTGCATGCAGTCTAAATGGAAATAAATCCGTCTGTGTGTGTTTTTATCTATCAGTAATTTTTTCACAAAGTGAAGGTACTAATGGACTGTTCTGTACAATAAACTGTACGAAACAATTAACCTGCCATGAAATATATGTGAAGCGTTGATGATGTGACACCTGAATAGGGCAACGCCAGGGTGATGTAAGTGAAAACTGGAACCTGTCCCAAGCATACTTACCTGGCACAGGCTTTACAGTGATCCGCAAGGCTGTGGGCCCGGGCGAGACCTTTCCATTGCACCTCGGTTTGGTTGACCCCTGCGATCGTCCCAAATGTGGACGACTCGGGTGCGCAATTTATAAGTGTGGGGGACTGCGTTCGCGCTCTCCCCTTGAAAATCAACCCCAAAAATAGATATTTTCAGTTGACACTTCCCCCACTTCCAAATCACTTGAAGATGATTGTTTTCCCGTGTGTGTATGTGCAAACTATGTGTTTTTAATGCGCATGTGTTAATCTGTTTGCTGTGGCAAAAGTATATGTTTAAAGCAAGTCTGAGTTTGATGTATTTCAGATGGGATCGCTTTGTCAGCCAGTTGTTGTGTTTGGACTGTCAAGTTGTCTCCCCTGCGTCCCGGATCAGAGATGCACGTGCATGCAGTCTAAATGGAAATAAATCCGTCTGTGTGTGTTTTTATCTATCAGTAATTTTTTCACAAAGTGAAGGTACTAATGGACTGTTCTGTACAATAAACTGTACGAACAATTAACCTGCCATGAAATATATGTGAAGCGTTGATGATGTGACACCTGAATAGGGCAACGCCAGGGTGATGTAAGTGAAAACTGGAACCTGTCCCAAGCATACTTACCTGGCACAGGCTTTACAGTGATCCGCAAGGCTGTGGGCCCGGGGCGAGACCTTTCCATTGCACCTCGGTTTGGTTGACCCCTGCGATCGTCCCAAATGTGGACGACTCGGGTGCGCAATTTATAAGTGTGGGGGACTGCGTTCGCGCTCTCCCCTTGAAAATCAACCCCCAAAAATAGATATTTTCAGTTGACACTTCCCCCACTTCCAAATCACTTGAAGATGATTGTTTTCCCGTGTGTGTATGTGCAAACTATGTGTTTTTAATGCGCATGTGTTAATCTGTTTGCTGTGGCAAAAGTATATGTTTAAAGCAAGTCTGAGTTTGATGTATTTCAGATGGGATCGCTTTGTCAGCCAGTTGTTGTGTTTGGACTGTCAAGTTGTCTCCCCTGCGTCCCGGATCAGAGATGCACGTGCATTGCAGTCTAAATGGAAATAAATCCGTCTGTGTGTGTTTTTATCTATCAGTAATTTTTTCACAAAGTGAAGGTACTAATGGACTGTTCTGTACAATAAACTGTACGAACAATTAACCTGCCATGAAATATATGTGAAGCGTTGATGATGTGACACCCTGAATAGGGCAACGCCAGGGTGATGTAAGTGAAAACTGGAACCTGTCCCAAGCATACTTACCTGGCACAGGCTTTACAGTGATCCGCAAGGCTGTGGGCCCGGGGCGAGACCTTTCCATTGCACCTCGGTTTGGTTGACCCCTGCGATCGTCCCAAATGTGGACGACTCGGGTGCGCAATTTATAAGTGTGGGGGACTGCGTTCGCGCTCTCCCCTTGAAAATCAACCCCAAAAATAGATATTTTCAGTTGACACTTCCCCCCACTTCCAAATCACTTGAAGATGATTGTTTTCCCGTGTGTGTATGTGCAAACTATGTGTTTTTAATGCGCATGTGTTAATCTGTTTGCTGTGGCAAAAGTATATGTTTAAAGCAAGTCTGAGTTTGATGTATTTCAGATGGGATCGCTTTGTCAGCCAGTTGTTGTGTTTGGACTGTCAAGTTGTCTCCCCTGCGTCCCGGATCAGAGATGCACGTGCATGCAGTCTAAATGGAAATAAATCCGTCTGTGTGTGTTTTTATCTATCAGTAATTTTTTCACAAAGTGAAGGTACTAATGGACTGTTCTGTACAATAAACTGTACGAACAATTAACCTGCCATGAAATATATGTGAAGCGTTGATGATGTGACACCTGAATAGGGCAACGCCAGGGTGATGTAAGTGAAAACTGGAACCTGTCCCAAGCATACTTACCTGGCACAGGCTTTACAGTGATCCGCAAGGCTGTGGGCCCGGGCGAGACCTTTCCATTGCACCTCGGTTTGGTTGACCCCTGCGATCGTCCCAAATGTGGACGACTCGGGTGCGCAATTTATAAGTGTGGGGGACTGCGTTCGCGCTCTCCCCTTGAAAATCAACCCCAAAAATAGATATTTTCAGTTGACACTTCCCCCACTTCCAAATCACTTGAAGATGATTGTTTTCCCGTGTGTGTATGTGCAAACTATGTGTTTTTAATGCGCATGTGTTAATCTGTTTGCTGTGGCAAAAGTATATGTTTAAAGCAAGTCTGAGTTTGATGTATTTCAGATGGGATCGCTTTGTCAGCCAGTTGTTGTGTTTGGACTGTCAAGTTGTCTCCCCTGCGTCCCGGATCAGAGATGCACGTGCATGCAGTCTAAATGGAAATAAATCCGTCTGTGTGTGTTTTTATCTATCAGTAATTTTTTCACAAAGTGAAGGTACTAATGGACTGTTCTGTACAATAAACTGTACGAACAATTAACCTGCCATGAAATATATGTGAAGCGTTGATGATGTGACACCTGAATAGGGCAACGCCAGGGTGATGTAAGTGAAAACTGGAACCTGTCCCAAGCATACTTACCTGGCACAGGCTTTACAGTGATCCGCAAGGCTGTGGGCCCGGGGCGAGACCTTTCCATTGCACCTCGGTTTGGTTGACCCCTGCGATCGTCCAAATGTGGACGACTCGGGTGCGCAATTTATAAGTGTGGGGGACTGCGTTCGCGCTCTCCCCTTGAAAATCAACCCCAAAAATAGATATTTTCAGTTGACACTTCCCCCACTTCCAAATCACTTGAAGATGATTGTTTTCCCCGTGTGTGTATGTGCAAACTATGTGTTTTTAATGCGCATGTGTTAATCTGTTTGCTGTGGCAAAAGTATATGTTTAAAGCAAGTCTGAGTTTGATGTATTTCAGATGGGATCGCTTTGTCAGCCAGTTGTTGTGTTTGGACTGTCAAGTTGTCTCCCCTGCGTCCCGGATCAGAGATGCACGTGCATGCAGTCTAAATGGAAATAAATCCGTCTGTGTGTGTTTTTATCTATCAGTAATTTTTTCACAAAGTGAAGGTACTAATGGACTGTTCTGTACAATAAACTGTACGAACAATTAACCTGCCATGAAATATATGTGAAGCGTTGATGATGTGACACCTGAATAGGGCAACGCCAGGGTGATGTAAGTGAAAACTGGAACCTGTCCCAAGCATACTTACCTGGCACAGGCTTTACAGTGATCCGCAAGGCTGTGGGCCCGGGGCGAGACCTTTCCATTGCACCTCGGTTTGGTTGACCCCTGCGATCGTCCCAAATGTGGACGACTCGGGTGCGCAATTTATAAGTGTGGGGGACTGCGTTCGCGCTCTCCCTTGAAAATCAACCCCAAAAATAGATATTTTCAGTTGACACTTCCCCCACTTCCAAATCACTTGAAGATGATTGTTTTCCCGTGTGTGTATGTGCAAACTATGTGTTTTTAATGCGCATGTGTTAATCTGTTTGCTGTGGCAAAAGTATATGTTTAAAGCAAGTCTGAGTTTGATGTATTTCAGATGGGATCGCTTTGTCAGCCAGTTGTTGTGTTTGGACTGTCAAGTTGTCTCCCCTGCGTCCCGGATCAGAGATGCACGTGCATGCAGTCTAAATGGAAATAAATCCGTCTGTGTGTGTTTTTATCTATCAGTAATTTTTTCACAAAGTGAAGGTACTAATGGACTGTTCTGTACAATAAACTGTACGAACAATTAACCTGCCATGAAATATATGTGAAGCGTTGATGATGTGACACCTGAATAGGGCAACGCCAGGGTGATGTAAGTGAAAACTGGAACCTGTCCCAAGCATACTTACCTGGCACAGGCTTTACAGTGATCCGCAAGGCTGTGGGCCCGGGGCGAGACCTTTCCATTGCACCTCGGTTTGGTTGACCCCTGCGATCGTCCCAAATGTGGACGACTCGGGTGCGCAATTTATAAGTGTGGGGACTGCGTTCGCGCTCTTCCCCTTGAAAATCAACCCCAAAAATAGATATTTTCAGTTGACACTTCCCCCACTTCCAAATCACTTGAAGATGATTGTTTTCCCGTGTGTGTATGTGCAAACTATGTGTTTTTAATGCGCATGTGTTAATCTGTTTGCTGTGGCAAAAGTATATGTTTAAAGCAAGTCTGAGTTTGATGTATTTCAGATGGGATCGCTTTGTCAGCCAGTTGTTGTGTTTGGACTGTCAAGTTGTCTCCCCTGCGTCCCGGATCAGAGATGCACGTGCATGCAGTCTAAATGGAAATAAATCCGTCTGTGTGTGTTTTTATCTATCAGTAATTTTTTCACAAAGTGAAGGTACTAATGGACTGTTCTGTACAATAAACTGTACGAACAATTAACCTGCCATGAAATATATGTGAAGCGTTGATGATGTGACACCTGAATAGGGCAACGCCAGGGTGATGTAAGTGAAAACTGGAACCTGTCCCAAGCATACTTACCTGGCACAGGCTTTACAGTGATCCGCAAGGCTGTGGGCCCGGGGCGAGACCTTTCCATTGCACCTCGGTTTGGTTGACCCCTGCGATCGTCCCAAATGTGGACGACTCGGGTGCGCAATTTATAAGTGTGGGGGACTGCGTTCGCGCTCTCCCCTTGAAAATCAACCCCAAAAATAGATATTTTCAGTTGACACTTCCCCCACTTCCAAATCACTTGAAGATGATTGTTTTCCCGTGTGTGTATGTGCAAACTATGTGTTTTAATGCGCATGTGTTAATCTGTTTGCTGTGGCAAAAGTATATGTTTAAAGCAAGTCTGAGTTTGATGTATTTCAGATGGGATCGCTTTGTCAGCCAGTTGTTGTGTTTGGACTGTCAAGTTGTCTCCCCTGCGTCCCGGATCAGAGATGCACGTGCATGCAGTCTAAATGGAAATAAATCCGTCTGTGTGTGTTTTTATCTATCAGTAATTTTTTCACAAAGTGAAGGTACTAATGGACTGTTCTGTACAATAAACTGTACGAACAATTAACCTGCCATGAAATATATGTGAAGCGTTGATGATGTGACACCTGAATAGGGCAACGCCAGGGTGATGTAAGTGAAAACTGGAACCTGTCCCAAGCATACTTACCTGGCACAGGCTTTACAGTGATCCGCAAGGCTGTGGGCCCGGGCGAGACCTTTCCATTGCACCTCGGTTTGGTTGACCCCTGCGATCGTCCCAAATGTGGACGACTCGGGTGCGCAATTTATAAGTGTGGGGGACTGCGTTCGCGCTCTCCCCTTGAAAATCAACCCCAAAAATAGATATTTTCAGTTGACACTTCCCCCACTTCCAAATCACTTGAAGATGATTGTTTTCCCGTGTGTGTATGTGCAAACTATGTGTTTTTAATGCGCATGTGTTAATCTGTTTGCTGTGGCAAAAGTATATGTTTAAAGCAAGTCTGAGTTTGATGTATTTCAGATGGGATCGCTTTGTCAGCCAGTTGTTGTGTTTGGACTGTCAAGTTGTCTCCCCTGCGTCCCGGATCAGAGATGCACGTGCATGCAGTCTAAATGGAAATAAATCCGTCTGTGTGTGTTTTTATCTATCAGTAATTTTTTCACAAAGTGAAGGTACTAATGGACTGTTCTGTACAATAAACTGTACGAACAATTAACCTGCCATGAAATATATGTGAAGCGTTGATGATGTGACACCTGAATAGGGCAACGCCAGGGTGATGTAAGTGAAAACTGGAACCTGTCCCAAGCATACTTACCTGGCACAGGCTTTACAGTGATCCGCAAGGCTGTGGGCCCGGGGCGAGACCTTTCCATTGCACCTCGGTTTGGTTGACCCCTGCGATCGTCCCAAATGTGGACGACTCGGGTGCGCAATTTATAAGTGTGGGGGACTGCGTTCGCGCTCTCCCCTTGAAAATCAACCCCAAAAATAGATATTTTCAGTTGACACTTCCCCCACTTCCAAATCACTTGAAGATGATTGTTTTCCCGTGTGTGTATGTGCAAACTATGTGTTTTTTAATGCGCATGTGTTAATCTGTTTGCTGTGGCAAAAGTATATGTTTAAAGCAAGTCTGAGTTTGATGTATTTCAGATGGGATCGCTTTGTCAGCCAGTTGTTGTGTTTGGACTGTCAAGTTGTCTCCCCTGCGTCCCGGATCAGAGATGCACGTGCATGCAGTCTAAATGGAAATAAATCCGTCTGTGTGTGTTTTTATCTATCAGTAATTTTTTCACAAAGTGAAGGTACTAATGGACTGTTCTGTACAATAAACTGTACGAACAATTAACCTGCCATGAAATATATGTGAAGCGTTGATGATGTGACACCTGAATAGGGCAACGCCAGGGTGATGTAAGTGAAAACTGGAACCTGTCCCAAGCATACTTACCTGGCACAGGCTTTACAGTGATCCGCAAGGCTGTGGGCCCGGGGCGAGACCTTTCCATTGCACCTCGGTTTGGTTGACCCCTGCGATCGTCCCAAATGTGGACGACTCGGGTGCGCAATTTATAAGTGTGGGGGACTGCGTTCGCGCTCTCCCCTTGAAAATCAACCCCAAAAATAGATATTTTCAGTTGACACTTCCCCCACTTCCAAATCACTTGAAGATGATTGTTTTCCCGTGTGTGTATGTGCAAACTATGTGTTTTTAATGCGCATGTGTTAATCTGTTTGCTGTGGCAAAAGTATATGTTTAAAGCAAGTCTGAGTTTGATGTATTTCAGATGGGATCGCTTTGTCAGCCAGTTGTTGTGTTTGGACTGTCAAGTTGTCTCCCCTGCGTCCCGGATCAGAGATGCACGTGCATGCAGTCTAAATGGAAATAAATCCGTCTGTGTGTGTTTTTATCTATCAGTAATTTTTTCACAAAGTGAAGGTACTAATGGACTGTTCTGTACAATAAACTGTACGAACAATTAACCTGCCATGAAATATATGTGAAGCGTTGATGATGTGACACCTGAATAGGGCAACGCCAGGGTGATGTAAGTGAAAACTGGAACCTGTCCCAAGCATACTTACCTGGCACAGGCTTTACAGTGATCCGCAAGGCTGTGGGCCCGGGGCGAGACCTTTCCATTGCACCTCGGTTTGGTTGACCCCTGCGATCGTCCCAAATGTGGACGACTCGGGTGCGCAATTTATAAGTGTGGGGGACTGCGTTCGCGCTCTCCCCTTGAAAATCAACCCCAAAAATAGATATTTTCAGTTGACACTTCCCCCACTTCCAAATCACTTGAAGATGATTGTTTTCCCGTGTGTGTATGTGCAAACTATGTGTTTTTAATGCGCATGTGTTAATCTGTTTGCTGTGGCAAAAGTATATGTTTAAAGCAAGTCTGAGTTTGATGTATTTCAGATGGGATCGCTTTGTCAGCCAGTTGTTGTGTTTGGACTGTCAAGTTGTCTCCCCTGCGTCCCGGATCAGAGATGCACGTGCATGCAGTCTAAATGGAAATAAATCCGTCTGTGTGTGTTTTTATCTATCAGTAATTTTTTCACAAAGTGAAGGTACTAATGGACTGTTCTGTACAATAAACTGTACGAACAATTAACCTGCCATGAAATATATGTGAAGCGTTGATGATGTGACACCTGAATAGGGCAACGCCAGGGTGATGTAAGTGAAAACTGGAACCTGTCCCAAGCATACTTACCTGGCACAGGCTTTACAGTGATCCGCAAGGCTGTGGGCCCGGGGCGAGACCTTTCCATTGCACCTCGGTTTGGTTGACCCCTGCGATCGTCCCAAATGTGGACGACTCGGGTGCGCAATTTATAAGTGTGGGGGACTGCGTTCGCGCTCTCCCCTTGAAAATCAACCCCAAAAATAGATATTTTCAGTTGACACTTCCCCCACTTCCAAATCACTTGAAGATGATTGTTTTCCCGTGTGTGTATGTGCAAACTATGTGTTTTTAATGCGCATGTGTTAATCTGTTTGCTGTGGCAAAAGTATATGTTTAAAGCAAGTCTGAGTTTGATGTATTTCAGATGGGATCGCTTTGTCAGCCAGTTGTTGTGTTTGGACTGTCAAGTTGTCTCCCCTGCGTCCCGGATCAGAGATGCACGTGCATGCAGTCTAAATGGAAATAAATCCGTCTGTGTGTGTTTTTATCTATCAGTAATTTTTTCACAAAGTGAAGGTACTAATGGACTGTTCTGTACAATAAACTGTACGAACAATTAACCTGCCATGAAATATATGTGAAGCGTTGATGATGTGACACCTGAATAGGGCAACGCCAGGGTGATGTAAGTGAAAACTGGAACCTGTCCCAAGCATACTTACCTGGCACAGGCTTTACAGTGATCCGCAAGGCTGTGGGCCCGGGGCGAGACCTTTCCATTGCACCTCGGTTTGGTTGACCCCTGCGATCGTCCCAAATGTGGACGACTCGGGTGCGCAATTTATAAGTGTGGGGGACTGCGTTCGCGCTCTCCCCTTGAAAATCAACCCCAAAAATAGATATTTTCAGTTGACACTTCCCCCACTTCCAAATCACTTGAAGATGATTGTTTTCCCGTGTGTGTATGTGCAAACTATGTGTTTTTAATGCGCATGTGTTAATCTGTTTGCTGTGGCAAAAGTATATGTTTAAAGCAAGTCTGAGTTTGATGTATTTCAGATGGGATCGCTTTGTCAGCCAGTTGTTGTGTTTGGACTGTCAAGTTGTCTCCCCTGCGTCCCGGATCAGAGATGCACGTGCATGCAGTCTAAATGGAAATAAATCCGTCTGTGTGTGTTTTTATCTATCAGTAATTTTTTCACAAAGTGAAGGTACTAATGGACTGTTCTGTACAATAAACTGTACGAACAATTAACCTGCCATGAAATATATGTGAAGCGTTGATGATGTGACACCTGAATAGGGCAACGCCAGGGTGATGTAAGTGAAAACTGGAACCTGTCCCAAGCATACTTACCTGGCACAGGCTTTACAGTGATCCGCAAGGCTGTGGGCCCGGGGCGAGACCTTTCCATTGCACCTCGGTTTGGTTGACCCCTGCGATCGTCCCAAATGTGGACGACTCGGGTGCGCAATTTATAAGTGTGGGGGACTGCGTTCGCGCTCTCCCCTTGAAAATCAACCCCAAAAATAGATATTTTCAGTTGACACTTCCCCCACTTCCAAATCACTTGAAGATGATTGTTTTCCCGTGTGTGTATGTGCAAACTATGTGTTTTTAATGCGCATGTGTTAATCTGTTTGCTGTGGCAAAAGTATATGTTTAAAGCAAGTCTGAGTTTGATGTATTTCAGATGGGATCGCTTTGTCAGCCAGTTGTTGTGTTTGGACTGTCAAGTTGTCTCCCCTGCGTCCCGGATCAGAGATGCACGTGCATGCAGTCTAAATGGAAATAAATCCGTCTGTGTGTGTTTTTATCTATCAGTAATTTTTTCACAAAGTGAAGGTACTAATGGACTGTTCTGTACAATAAACTGTACGAACAATTAACCTGCCATGAAATATATGTGAAGCGTTGATGATGTGACACCTGAATAGGGCAACGCCAGGGTGATGTAAGTGAAAACTGGAACCTGTCCCAAGCATACTTACCTGGCACAGGCTTTACAGTGATCCGCAAGGCTGTGGGCCCGGGGCGAGACCTTTCCATTGCACCTCGGTTTGGTTGACCCCTGCGATCGTCCCAAATGTGGACGACTCGGGTGCGCAATTTATAAGTGTGGGGGACTGCGTTCGCGCTCTCCCCTTGAAAATCAACCCCAAAAATAGATATTTTCAGTTGACACTTCCCCCACTTCCAAATCACTTGAAGATGATTGTTTTCCCGTGTGTGTATGTGCAAACTATGTGTTTTTAATGCGCATGTGTTAATCTGTTTGCTGTGGCAAAAGTATATGTTTAAAGCAAGTCTGAGTTTGATGTATTTCAGATGGGATCGCTTTGTCAGCCAGTTGTTGTGTTTGGACTGTCAAGTTGTCTCCCCTGCGTCCCGGATCAGAGATGCACGTGCATGCAGTCTAAATGGAAATAAATCCGTCTGTGTGTGTTTTTATCTATCAGTAATTTTTTCACAAAGTGAAGGTACTAATGGACTGTTCTGTACAATAAACTGTACGAACAATTAACCTGCCATGAAATATATGTGAAGCGTTGATGATGTGACACCTGAATAGGGCAACGCCAGGGTGATGTAAGTGAAAACTGGAACCTGTCCCAAGCATACTTACCTGGCACAGGCTTTACAGTGATCCGCAAGGCTGTGGGCCCGGGGCGAGACCTTTCCATTGCACCTCGGTTTGGTTGACCCCTGCGATCGTCCCAAATGTGGACGACTCGGGTGCGCAATTTATAAGTGTGGGGGACTGCGTTCGCGCTCTCCCCTTGAAAATCAACCCCAAAAATAGATATTTTCAGTTGACACTTCCCCCACTTCCAAATCACTTGAAGATGATTGTTTTCCCGTGTGTGTATGTGCAAACTATGTGTTTTTAATGCGCATGTGTTAATCTGTTTGCTGTGGCAAAAGTATATGTTTAAAGCAAGTCTGAGTTTGATGTATTTCAGATGGGATCGCTTTGTCAGCCAGTTGTTGTGTTTGGACTGTCAAGTTGTCTCCCCTGCGTCCCGGATCAGAGATGCACGTGCATGCAGTCTAAATGGAAATAAATCCGTCTGTGTGTGTTTTTATCTATCAGTAATTTTTTCACAAAGTGAAGGTACTAATGGACTGTTCTGTACAATAAACTGTACGAACAATTAACCTGCCATGAAATATATGTGAAGCGTTGATGATGTGACACCTGAATAGGGCAACGCCAGGGTGATGTAAGTGAAAACTGGAACCTGTCCCAAGCATACTTACCTGGCACAGGCTTTACAGTGATCCGCAAGGCTGTGGGCCCGGGGCGAGACCTTTCCATTGCACCTCGGTTTGGTTGACCCCTGCGATCGTCCCAAATGTGGACGACTCGGGTGCGCAATTTATAAGTGTGGGGGACTGCGTTCGCGCTCTCCCCTTGAAAATCAACCCCAAAAATAGATATTTTCAGTTGACACTTCCCCCACTTCCAAATCACTTGAAGATGATTGTTTTCCCGTGTGTGTATGTGCAAACTATGTGTTTTTAATGCGCATGTGTTAATCTGTTTGCTGTGGCAAAAGTATATGTTTAAAGCAAGTCTGAGTTTGATGTATTTCAGATGGGATCGCTTTGTCAGCCAGTTGTTGTGTTTGGACTGTCAAGTTGTCTCCCCTGCGTCCCGGATCAGAGATGCACGTGCATGCAGTCTAAATGGAAATAAATCCGTCTGTGTGTGTTTTTATCTATCAGTAATTTTTTCACAAAGTGAAGGTACTAATGGACTGTTCTGTACAATAAACTGTACGAACAATTAACCTGCCATGAAATATATGTGAAGCGTTGATGATGTGACACCTGAATAGGGCAACGCCAGGGTGATGTAAGTGAAAACTGGAACCTGTCCCAAGCATACTTACCTGGCACAGGCTTTACAGTGATCCGCAAGGCTGTGGGCCCGGGGCGAGACCTTTCCATTGCACCTCGGTTTGGTTGACCCCTGCGATCGTCCCAAATGTGGACGACTCGGGTGCGCAATTTATAAGTGTGGGGGACTGCGTTCGCGCTCTCCCCTTGAAAATCAACCCCAAAAATAGATATTTTCAGTTGACACTTCCCCCACTTCCAAATCACTTGAAGATGATTGTTTTCCCGTGTGTGTATGTGCAAACTATGTGTTTTTAATGCGCATGTGTTAATCTGTTTGCTGTGGCAAAAGTATATGTTTAAAGCAAGTCTGAGTTTGATGTATTTCAGATGGGATCGCTTTGTCAGCCAGTTGTTGTGTTTGGACTGTCAAGTTGTCTCCCCTGCGTCCCGGATCAGAGATGCACGTGCATGCAGTCTAAATGGAAATAAATCCGTCTGTGTGTGTTTTTATCTATCAGTAATTTTTTCACAAAGTGAAGGTACTAATGGACTGTTCTGTACAATAAACTGTACGAACAATTAACCTGCCATGAAATATATGTGAAGCGTTGATGATGTGACACCTGAATAGGGCAACGCCAGGGTGATGTAAGTGAAAACTGGAACCTGTCCCAAGCATACTTACCTGGCACAGGCTTTACAGTGATCCGCAAGGCTGTGGGCCCGGGGCGAGACCTTTCCATTGCACCTCGGTTTGGTTGACCCCTGCGATCGTCCCAAATGTGGACGACTCGGGTGCGCAATTTATAAGTGTGGGGGACTGCGTTCGCGCTCTCCCCTTGAAAATCAACCCCAAAAATAGATATTTTCAGTTGACACTTCCCCCACTTCCAAATCACTTGAAGATGATTGTTTTCCCGTGTGTGTATGTGCAAACTATGTGTTTTTAATGCGCATGTGTTAATCTGTTTGCTGTGGCAAAAGTATATGTTTAAAGCAAGTCTGAGTTTGATGTATTTCAGATGGGATCGCTTTGTCAGCCAGTTGTTGTGTTTGGACTGTCAAGTTGTCTCCCCTGCGTCCCGGATCAGAGATGCACGTGCATGCAGTCTAAATGGAAATAAATCCGTCTGTGTGTGTTTTTATCTATCAGTAATTTTTTCACAAAGTGAAGGTACTAATGGACTGTTCTGTACAATAAACTGTACGAACAATTAACCTGCCATGAAATATATGTGAAGCGTTGATGATGTGACACCTGAATAGGGCAACGCCAGGGTGATGTAAGTGAAAACTGGAACCTGTCCCAAGCATACTTACCTGGCACAGGCTTTACAGTGATCCGCAAGGCTGTGGGCCCGGGGCGAGACCTTTCCATTGCACCTCGGTTTGGTTGACCCCTGCGATCGTCCCAAATGTGGACGACTCGGGTGCGCAATTTATAAGTGTGGGGGACTGCGTTCGCGCTCTCCCCTTGAAAATCAACCCCAAAAATAGATATTTTCAGTTGACACTTCCCCCACTTCCAAATCACTTGAAGATGATTGTTTTCCCGTGTGTGTATGTGCAAACTATGTGTTTTTAATGCGCATGTGTTAATCTGTTTGCTGTGGCAAAAGTATATGTTTAAAGCAAGTCTGAGTTTGATGTATTTCAGATGGGATCGCTTTGTCAGCCAGTTGTTGTGTTTGGACTGTCAAGTTGTCTCCCCTGCGTCCCGGATCAGAGATGCACGTGCATGCAGTCTAAATGGAAATAAATCCGTCTGTGTGTGTTTTTATCTATCAGTAATTTTTTCACAAAGTGAAGGTACTAATGGACTGTTCTGTACAATAAACTGTACGAACAATTAACCTGCCATGAAATATATGTGAAGCGTTGATGATGTGACACCTGAATAGGGCAACGCCAGGGTGATGTAAGTGAAAACTGGAACCTGTCCCAAGCATACTTACCTGGCACAGGCTTTACAGTGATCCGCAAGGCTGTGGGCCCGGGGCGAGACCTTTCCATTGCACCTCGGTTTGGTTGACCCCTGCGATCGTCCCAAATGTGGACGACTCGGGTGCGCAATTTATAAGTGTGGGGGACTGCGTTCGCGCTCTCCCCTTGAAAATCAACCCCAAAAATAGATATTTTCAGTTGACACTTCCCCCACTTCCAAATCACTTGAAGATGATTGTTTTCCCGTGTGTGTATGTGCAAACTATGTGTTTTTAATGCGCATGTGTTAATCTGTTTGCTGTGGCAAAAGTATATGTTTAAAGCAAGTCTGAGTTTGATGTATTTCAGATGGGATCGCTTTGTCAGCCAGTTGTTGTGTTTGGACTGTCAAGTTGTCTCCCCTGCGTCCCGGATCAGAGATGCACGTGCATGCAGTCTAAATGGAAATAAATCCGTCTGTGTGTGTTTTTATCTATCAGTAATTTTTTCACAAAGTGAAGGTACTAATGGACTGTTCTGTACAATAAACTGTACGAACAATTAACCTGCCATGAAATATATGTGAAGCGTTGATGATGTGACACCTGAATAGGGCAACGCCAGGGTGATGTAAGTGAAAACTGGAACCTGTCCCAAGCATACTTACCTGGCACAGGCTTTACAGTGATCCGCAAGGCTGTGGGCCCGGGGCGAGACCTTTCCATTGCACCTCGGTTTGGTTGACCCCTGCGATCGTCCCAAATGTGGACGACTCGGGTGCGCAATTTATAAGTGTGGGGGACTGCGTTCGCGCTCTCCCCTTGAAAATCAACCCCAAAAATAGATATTTTCAGTTGACACTTCCCCCACTTCCAAATCACTTGAAGATGATTGTTTTCCCGTGTGTGTATGTGCAAACTATGTGTTTTTAATGCGCATGTGTTAATCTGTTTGCTGTGGCAAAAGTATATGTTTAAAGCAAGTCTGAGTTTGATGTATTTCAGATGGGATCGCTTTGTCAGCCAGTTGTTGTGTTTGGACTGTCAAGTTGTCTCCCCTGCGTCCCGGATCAGAGATGCACGTGCATGCAGTCTAAATGGAAATAAATCCGTCTGTGTGTGTTTTTATCTATCAGTAATTTTTTCACAAAGTGAAGGTACTAATGGACTGTTCTGTACAATAAACTGTACGAACAATTAACCTGCCATGAAATATATGTGAAGCGTTGATGATGTGACACCTGAATAGGGCAACGCCAGGGTGATGTAAGTGAAAACTGGAACCTGTCCCAAGCATACTTACCTGGCACAGGCTTTACAGTGATCCGCAAGGCTGTGGGCCCGGGGCGAGACCTTTCCATTGCACCTCGGTTTGGTTGACCCCTGCGATCGTCCCAAATGTGGACGACTCGGGTGCGCAATTTATAAGTGTGGGGGACTGCGTTCGCGCTCTCCCCTTGAAAATCAACCCCAAAAATAGATATTTTCAGTTGACACTTCCCCCACTTCCAAATCACTTGAAGATGATTGTTTTCCCGTGTGTGTATGTGCAAACTATGTGTTTTTAATGCGCATGTGTTAATCTGTTTGCTGTGGCAAAAGTATATGTTTAAAGCAAGTCTGAGTTTGATGTATTTCAGATGGGATCGCTTTGTCAGCCAGTTGTTGTGTTTGGACTGTCAAGTTGTCTCCCCTGCGTCCCGGATCAGAGATGCACGTGCATGCAGTCTAAATGGAAATAAATCCGTCTGTGTGTGTTTTTATCTATCAGTAATTTTTTCACAAAGTGAAGGTACTAATGGACTGTTCTGTACAATAAACTGTACGAACAATTAACCTGCCATGAAATATATGTGAAGCGTTGATGATGTGACACCTGAATAGGGCAACGCCAGGGTGATGTAAGTGAAAACTGGAACCTGTCCCAAGCATACTTACCTGGCACAGGCTTTACAGTGATCCGCAAGGCTGTGGGCCCGGGGCGAGACCTTTCCATTGCACCTCGGTTTGGTTGACCCCTGCGATCGTCCCAAATGTGGACGACTCGGGTGCGCAATTTATAAGTGTGGGGGACTGCGTTCGCGCTCTCCCCTTGAAAATCAACCCCAAAAATAGATATTTTCAGTTGACACTTCCCCCACTTCCAAATCACTTGAAGATGATTGTTTTCCCGTGTGTGTATGTGCAAACTATGTGTTTTTAATGCGCATGTGTTAATCTGTTTGCTGTGGCAAAAGTATATGTTTAAAGCAAGTCTGAGTTTGATGTATTTCAGATGGGATCGCTTTGTCAGCCAGTTGTTGTGTTTGGACTGTCAAGTTGTCTCCCCTGCGTCCCGGATCAGAGATGCACGTGCATGCAGTCTAAATGGAAATAAATCCGTCTGTGTGTGTTTTTATCTATCAGTAATTTTTTCACAAAGTGAAGGTACTAATGGACTGTTCTGTACAATAAACTGTACGAACAATTAACCTGCCATGAAATATATGTGAAGCGTTGATGATGTGACACCTGAATAGGGCAACGCCAGGGTGATGTAAGTGAAAACTGGAACCTGTCCCAAGCATACTTACCTGGCACAGGCTTTACAGTGATCCGCAAGGCTGTGGGCCCGGGGCGAGACCTTTCCATTGCACCTCGGTTTGGTTGACCCCTGCGATCGTCCCAAATGTGGACGACTCGGGTGCGCAATTTATAAGTGTGGGGGACTGCGTTCGCGCTCTCCCCTTGAAAATCAACCCCAAAAATAGATATTTTCAGTTGACACTTCCCCCACTTCCAAATCACTTGAAGATGATTGTTTTCCCGTGTGTGTATGTGCAAACTATGTGTTTTTAATGCGCATGTGTTAATCTGTTTGCTGTGGCAAAAGTATATGTTTAAAGCAAGTCTGAGTTTGATGTATTTCAGATGGGATCGCTTTGTCAGCCAGTTGTTGTGTTTGGACTGTCAAGTTGTCTCCCCTGCGTCCCGGATCAGAGATGCACGTGCATGCAGTCTAAATGGAAATAAATCCGTCTGTGTGTGTTTTTATCTATCAGTAATTTTTTCACAAAGTGAAGGTACTAATGGACTGTTCTGTACAATAAACTGTACGAACAATTAACCTGCCATGAAATATATGTGAAGCGTTGATGATGTGACACCTGAATAGGGCAACGCCAGGGTGATGTAAGTGAAAACTGGAACCTGTCCCAAGCATACTTACCTGGCACAGGCTTTACAGTGATCCGCAAGGCTGTGGGCCCGGGGCGAGACCTTTCCATTGCACCTCGGTTTGGTTGACCCCTGCGATCGTCCCAAATGTGGACGACTCGGGTGCGCAATTTATAAGTGTGGGGGACTGCGTTCGCGCTCTCCCCTTGAAAATCAACCCCAAAAATAGATATTTTCAGTTGACACTTCCCCCACTTCCAAATCACTTGAAGATGATTGTTTTCCCGTGTGTGTATGTGCAAACTATGTGTTTTTAATGCGCATGTGTTAATCTGTTTGCTGTGGCAAAAGTATATGTTTAAAGCAAGTCTGAGTTTGATGTATTTCAGATGGGATCGCTTTGTCAGCCAGTTGTTGTGTTTGGACTGTCAAGTTGTCTCCCCTGCGTCCCGGATCAGAGATGCACGTGCATGCAGTCTAAATGGAAATAAATCCGTCTGTGTGTGTTTTTATCTATCAGTAATTTTTTCACAAAGTGAAGGTACTAATGGACTGTTCTGTACAATAAACTGTACGAACAATTAACCTGCCATGAAATATATGTGAAGCGTTGATGATGTGACACCTGAATAGGGCAACGCCAGGGTGATGTAAGTGAAAACTGGAACCTGTCCCAAGCATACTTACCTGGCACAGGCTTTACAGTGATCCGCAAGGCTGTGGGCCCGGGGCGAGACCTTTCCATTGCACCTCGGTTTGGTTGACCCCTGCGATCGTCCCAAATGTGGACGACTCGGGTGCGCAATTTATAAGTGTGGGGGACTGCGTTCGCGCTCTCCCCTTGAAAATCAACCCCAAAAATAGATATTTTCAGTTGACACTTCCCCCACTTCCAAATCACTTGAAGATGATTGTTTTCCCGTGTGTGTATGTGCAAACTATGTGTTTTTAATGCGCATGTGTTAATCTGTTTGCTGTGGCAAAAGTATATGTTTAAAGCAAGTCTGAGTTTGATGTATTTCAGATGGGATCGCTTTGTCAGCCAGTTGTTGTGTTTGGACTGTCAAGTTGTCTCCCCTGCGTCCCGGATCAGAGATGCACGTGCATGCAGTCTAAATGGAAATAAATCCGTCTGTGTGTGTTTTTATCTATCAGTAATTTTTTCACAAAGTGAAGGTACTAATGGACTGTTCTGTACAATAAACTGTACGAACAATTAACCTGCCATGAAATATATGTGAAGCGTTGATGATGTGACACCTGAATAGGGCAACGCCAGGGTGATGTAAGTGAAAACTGGAACCTGTCCCAAGCATACTTACCTGGCACAGGCTTTACAGTGATCCGCAAGGCTGTGGGCCCGGGGCGAGACCTTTCCATTGCACCTCGGTTTGGTTGACCCCTGCGATCGTCCCAAATGTGGACGACTCGGGTGCGCAATTTATAAGTGTGGGGGACTGCGTTCGCGCTCTCCCCTTGAAAATCAACCCCAAAAATAGATATTTTCAGTTGACACTTCCCCCACTTCCAAATCACTTGAAGATGATTGTTTTCCCGTGTGTGTATGTGCAAACTATGTGTTTTTAATGCGCATGTGTTAATCTGTTTGCTGTGGCAAAAGTATATGTTTAAAGCAAGTCTGAGTTTGATGTATTTCAGATGGGATCGCTTTGTCAGCCAGTTGTTGTGTTTGGACTGTCAAGTTGTCTCCCCTGCGTCCCGGATCAGAGATGCACGTGCATGCAGTCTAAATGGAAATAAATCCGTCTGTGTGTGTTTTTATCTATCAGTAATGTTTTCACAAAGTGAAGGTACTAATGGACTGTTCTGTACAATAAACTGTACGAACAATTAACCTGCCATGAAATATATGTGAAGCGTTGATGATGTGACACCTGAATAGGGCAACGCCAGGGTGATGTAAGTGAAAACTGGAACCTGTCCCAAGCATACTTACCTGGCACAGGCTTTACAGTGATCCGCAAGGCTGTGGGCCCGGGGCGAGACCTTTCCATTGCACCTCGGTTTGGTTGACCCCTGCGATCGTCCCAAATGTGGACGACTCGGGTGCGCAATTTATAAGTGTGGGGGACTGCGTTCGCGCTCTCCCCTTGAAAATCAACCCCAAAAATAGATATTTTCAGTTGACACTTCCCCCACTTCCAAATCACTTGAAGATGATTGTTTTCCCGTGTGTGTATGTGCAAACTATGTGTTTTTAATGCGCATGTGTTAATCTGTTTGCTGTGGCAAAAGTATATGTTTAAAGCAAGTCTGAGTTTGATGTATTTCAGATGGGATCGCTTTGTCAGCCAGTTGTTGTGTTTGGACTGTCAAGTTGTCTCCCCTGCGTCCCGGATCAGAGATGCACGTGCATGCAGTCTAAATGGAAATAAATCCGTCTGTGTGTGTTTTTATCTATCAGTAATTTTTTCACAAAGTGAAGGTACTAATGGACTGTTCTGTACAATAAACTGTACGAACAATTAACCTGCCATGAAATATATGTGAAGCGTTGATGATGTGACACCTGAATAGGGCAACGCCAGGGTGATGTAAGTGAAAACTGGAACCTGTCCCAAGCATACTTACCTGGCACAGGCTTTACAGTGATCCGCAAGGCTGTGGGCCCGGGGCGAGACCTTTCCATTGCACCTCGGTTTGGTTGACCCCTGCGATCGTCCCAAATGTGGACGACTCGGGTGCGCAATTTATAAGTGTGGGGGACTGCGTTCGCGCTCTCCCCTTGAAAATCAACCCCAAAAATAGATATTTTCAGTTGACACTTCCCCCACTTCCAAATCACTTGAAGATGATTGTTTTCCCGTGTGTGTATGTGCAAACTATGTGTTTTTAATGCGCATGTGTTAATCTGTTTGCTGTGGCAAAAGTATATGTTTAAAGCAAGTCTGAGTTTGATGTATTTCAGATGGGATCGCTTTGTCAGCCAGTTGTTGTGTTTGGACTGTCAAGTTGTCTCCCCTGCGTCCCGGATCAGAGATGCACGTGCATGCAGTCTAAATGGAAATAAATCCGTCTGTGTGTGTTTTTATCTATCAGTAATTTTTTCACAAAGTGAAGGTACTAATGGACTGTTCTGTACAATAAACTGTACGAACAATTAACCTGCCATGAAATATATGTGAAGCGTTGATGATGTGACACCTGAATAGGGCAACGCCAGGGTGATGTAAGTGAAAACTGGAACCTGTCCCAAGCATACTTACCTGGCACAGGCTTTACAGTGATCCGCAAGGCTGTGGGCCCGGGGCGAGACCTTTCCATTGCACCTCGGTTTGGTTGACCCCTGCGATCGTCCCAAATGTGGACGACTCGGGTGCGCAATTTATAAGTGTGGGGGACTGCGTTCGCGCTCTCCCCTTGAAAATCAACCCCAAAAATAGATATTTTCAGTTGACACTTCCCCCACTTCCAAATCACTTGAAGATGATTGTTTTCCCGTGTGTGTATGTGCAAACTATGTGTTTTTAATGCGCATGTGTTAATCTGTTTGCTGTGGCAAAAGTATATGTTTAAAGCAAGTCTGAGTTTGATGTATTTCAGATGGGATCGCTTTGTCAGCCAGTTGTTGTGTTTGGACTGTCAAGTTGTCTCCCCTGCGTCCCGGATCAGAGATGCACGTGCATGCAGTCTAAATGGAAATAAATCCGTCTGTGTGTGTTTTTATCTATCAGTAATTTTTTCACAAAGTGAAGGTACTAATGGACTGTTCTGTACAATAAACTGTACGAACAATTAACCTGCCATGAAATATATGTGAAGCGTTGATGATGTGACACCTGAATAGGGCAACGCCAGGGTGATGTAAGTGAAAACTGGAACCTGTCCCAAGCATACTTACCTGGCACAGGCTTTACAGTGATCCGCAAGGCTGTGGGCCCGGGGCGAGACCTTTCCATTGCACCTCGGTTTGGTTGACCCCTGCGATCGTCCCAAATGTGGACGACTCGGGTGCGCAATTTATAAGTGTGGGGGACTGCGTTCGCGCTCTCCCCTTGAAAATCAACCCCAAAAATAGATATTTTCAGTTGACACTTCCCCCACTTCCAAATCACTTGAAGATGATTGTTTTCCCGTGTGTGTATGTGCAAACTATGTGTTTTTAATGCGCATGTGTTAATCTGTTTGCTGTGGCAAAAGTATATGTTTAAAGCAAGTCTGAGTTTGATGTATTTCAGATGGGATCGCTTTGTCAGCCAGTTGTTGTGTTTGGACTGTCAAGTTGTCTCCCCTGCGTCCCGGATCAGAGATGCACGTGCATGCAGTCTAAATGGAAATAAATCCGTCTGTGTGTGTTTTTATCTATCAGTAATTTTTTCACAAAGTGAAGGTACTAATGGACTGTTCTGTACAATAAACTGTACGAACAATTAACCTGCCATGAAATATATGTGAAGCGTTGATGATGTGACACCTGAATAGGGCAACGCCAGGGTGATGTAAGTGAAAACTGGAACCTGTCCCAAGCATACTTACCTGGCACAGGCTTTACAGTGATCCGCAAGGCTGTGGGCCCGGGGCGAGACCTTTCCATTGCACCTCGGTTTGGTTGACCCCTGCGATCGTCCCAAATGTGGACGACTCGGGTGCGCAATTTATAAGTGTGGGGGACTGCGTTCGCGCTCTCCCCTTGAAAATCAACCCCAAAAATAGATATTTTCAGTTGACACTTCCCCCACTTCCAAATCACTTGAAGATGATTGTTTTCCCGTGTGTGTATGTGCAAACTATGTGTTTTTAATGCGCATGTGTTAATCTGTTTGCTGTGGCAAAAGTATATGTTTAAAGCAAGTCTGAGTTTGATGTATTTCAGATGGGATCGCTTTGTCAGCCAGTTGTTGTGTTTGGACTGTCAAGTTGTCTCCCCTGCGTCCCGGATCAGAGATGCACGTGCATGCAGTCTAAATGGAAATAAATCCGTCTGTGTGTGTTTTTATCTATCAGTAATTTTTTCACAAAGTGAAGGTACTAATGGACTGTTCTGTACAATAAACTGTACGAACAATTAACCTGCCATGAAATATATGTGAAGCGTTGATGATGTGACACCTGAATAGGGCAACGCCAGGGTGATGTAAGTGAAAACTGGAACCTGTCCCAAGCATACTTACCTGGCACAGGCTTTACAGTGATCCGCAAGGCTGTGGGCCCGGGGCGAGACCTTTCCATTGCACCTCGGTTTGGTTGACCCCTGCGATCGTCCCAAATGTGGACGACTCGGGTGCGCAATTTATAAGTGTGGGGGACTGCGTTCGCGCTCTCCCCTTGAAAATCAACCCCAAAAATAGATATTTTCAGTTGACACTTCCCCCACTTCCAAATCACTTGAAGATGATTGTTTTCCCGTGTGTGTATGTGCAAACTATGTGTTTTTAATGCGCATGTGTTAATCTGTTTGCTGTGGCAAAAGTATATGTTTAAAGCAAGTCTGAGTTTGATGTATTTCAGATGGGATCGCTTTGTCAGCCAGTTGTTGTGTTTGGACTGTCAAGTTGTCTCCCCTGCGTCCCGGATCAGAGATGCACGTGCATGCAGTCTAAATGGAAATAAATCCGTCTGTGTGTGTTTTTATCTATCAGTAATTTTTTCACAAAGTGAAGGTACTAATGGACTGTTCTGTACAATAAACTGTACGAACAATTAACCTGCCATGAAATATATGTGAAGCGTTGATGATGTGACACCTGAATAGGGCAACGCCAGGGTGATGTAAGTGAAAACTGGAACCTGTCCCAAGCATACTTACCTGGCACAGGCTTTACAGTGATCCGCAAGGCTGTGGGCCCGGGGCGAGACCTTTCCATTGCACCTCGGTTTGGTTGACCCCTGCGATCGTCCCAAATGTGGACGACTCGGGTGCGCAATTTATAAGTGTGGGGGACTGCGTTCGCGCTCTCCCCTTGAAAATCAACCCCAAAAATAGATATTTTCAGTTGACACTTCCCCCACTTCCAAATCACTTGAAGATGATTGTTTTCCCGTGTGTGTATGTGCAAACTATGTGTTTTTAATGCGCATGTGTTAATCTGTTTGCTGTGGCAAAAGTATATGTTTAAAGCAAGTCTGAGTTTGATGTATTTCAGATGGGATCGCTTTGTCAGCCAGTTGTTGTGTTTGGACTGTCAAGTTGTCTCCCCTGCGTCCCGGATCAGAGATGCACGTGCATGCAGTCTAAATGGAAATAAATCCGTCTGTGTGTGTTTTTATCTATCAGTAATTTTTTCACAAAGTGAAGGTACTAATGGACTGTTCTGTACAATAAACTGTACGAACAATTAACCTGCCATGAAATATATGTGAAGCGTTGATGATGTGACACCTGAATAGGGCAACGCCAGGGTGATGTAAGTGAAAACTGGAACCTGTCCCAAGCATACTTACCTGGCACAGGCTTTACAGTGATCCGCAAGGCTGTGGGCCCGGGGCGAGACCTTTCCATTGCACCTCGGTTTGGTTGACCCCTGCGATCGTCCCAAATGTGGACGACTCGGGTGCGCAATTTATAAGTGTGGGGGACTGCGTTCGCGCTCTCCCCTTGAAAATCAACCCCAAAAATAGATATTTTCAGTTGACACTTCCCCCACTTCCAAATCACTTGAAGATGATTGTTTTCCCGTGTGTGTATGTGCAAACTATGTGTTTTTAATGCGCATGTGTTAATCTGTTTGCTGTGGCAAAAGTATATGTTTAAAGCAAGTCTGAGTTTGATGTATTTCAGATGGGATCGCTTTGTCAGCCAGTTGTTGTGTTTGGACTGTCAAGTTGTCTCCCCTGCGTCCCGGATCAGAGATGCACGTGCATGCAGTCTAAATGGAAATAAATCCGTCTGTGTGTGTTTTTATCTATCAGTAATTTTTTCACAAAGTGAAGGTACTAATGGACTGTTCTGTACAATAAACTGTACGAACAATTAACCTGCCATGAAATATATGTGAAGCGTTGATGATGTGACACCTGAATAGGGCAACGCCAGGGTGATGTAAGTGAAAACTGGAACCTGTCCCAAGCATACTTACCTGGCACAGGCTTTACAGTGATCCGCAAGGCTGTGGGCCCGGGGCGAGACCTTTCCATTGCACCTCGGTTTGGTTGACCCCTGCGATCGTCCCAAATGTGGACGACTCGGGTGCGCAATTTATAAGTGTGGGGGACTGCGTTCGCGCTCTCCCCTTGAAAATCAACCCCAAAAATAGATATTTTCAGTTGACACTTCCCCCACTTCCAAATCACTTGAAGATGATTGTTTTCCCGTGTGTGTATGTGCAAACTATGTGTTTTTAATGCGCATGTGTTAATCTGTTTGCTGTGGCAAAAGTATATGTTTAAAGCAAGTCTGAGTTTGATGTATTTCAGATGGGATCGCTTTGTCAGCCAGTTGTTGTGTTTGGACTGTCAAGTTGTCTCCCCTGCGTCCCGGATCAGAGATGCACGTGCATGCAGTCTAAATGGAAATAAATCCGTCTGTGTGTGTTTTTATCTATCAGTAATTTTTTCACAAAGTGAAGGTACTAATGGACTGTTCTGTACAATAAACTGTACGAACAATTAACCTGCCATGAAATATATGTGAAGCGTTGATGATGTGACACCTGAATAGGGCAACGCCAGGGTGATGTAAGTGAAAACTGGAACCTGTCCCAAGCATACTTACCTGGCACAGGCTTTACAGTGATCCGCAAGGCTGTGGGCCCGGGGCGAGACCTTTCCATTGCACCTCGGTTTGGTTGACCCCTGCGATCGTCCCAAATGTGGACGACTCGGGTGCGCAATTTATAAGTGTGGGGGACTGCGTTCGCGCTCTCCCCTTGAAAATCAACCCCAAAAATAGATATTTTCAGTTGACACTTCCCCCACTTCCAAATCACTTGAAGATGATTGTTTTCCCGTGTGTGTATGTGCAAACTATGTGTTTTTAATGCGCATGTGTTAATCTGTTTGCTGTGGCAAAAGTATATGTTTAAAGCAAGTCTGAGTTTGATGTATTTCAGATGGGATCGCTTTGTCAGCCAGTTGTTGTGTTTGGACTGTCAAGTTGTCTCCCCTGCGTCCCGGATCAGAGATGCACGTGCATGCAGTCTAAATGGAAATAAATCCGTCTGTGTGTGTTTTTATCTATCAGTAATTTTTTCACAAAGTGAAGGTACTAATGGACTGTTCTGTACAATAAACTGTACGAACAATTAACCTGCCATGAAATATATGTGAAGCGTTGATGATGTGACACCTGAATAGGGCAACGCCAGGGTGATGTAAGTGAAAACTGGAACCTGTCCCAAGCATACTTACCTGGCACAGGCTTTACAGTGATCCGCAAGGCTGTGGGCCCGGGGCGAGACCTTTCCATTGCACCTCGGTTTGGTTGACCCCTGCGATCGTCCCAAATGTGGACGACTCGGGTGCGCAATTTATAAGTGTGGGGGACTGCGTTCGCGCTCTCCCCTTGAAAATCAACCCCAAAAATAGATATTTTCAGTTGACACTTCCCCCACTTCCAAATCACTTGAAGATGATTGTTTTCCCGTGTGTGTATGTGCAAACTATGTGTTTTTAATGCGCATGTGTTAATCTGTTTGCTGTGGCAAAAGTATATGTTTAAAGCAAGTCTGAGTTTGATGTATTTCAGATGGGATCGCTTTGTCAGCCAGTTGTTGTGTTTGGACTGTCAAGTTGTCTCCCCTGCGTCCCGGATCAGAGATGCACGTGCATGCAGTCTAAATGGAAATAAATCCGTCTGTGTGTGTTTTTATCTATCAGTAATTTTTTCACAAAGTGAAGGTACTAATGGACTGTTCTGTACAATAAACTGTACGAACAATTAACCTGCCATGAAATATATGTGAAGCGTTGATGATGTGACACCTGAATAGGGCAACGCCAGGGTGATGTAAGTGAAAACTGGAACCTGTCCCAAGCATACTTACCTGGCACAGGCTTTACAGTGATCCGCAAGGCTGTGGGCCCGGGGCGAGACCTTTCCATTGCACCTCGGTTTGGTTGACCCCTGCGATCGTCCCAAATGTGGACGACTCGGGTGCGCAATTTATAAGTGTGGGGGACTGCGTTCGCGCTCTCCCCTTGAAAATCAACCCCAAAAATAGATATTTTCAGTTGACACTTCCCCCACTTCCAAATCACTTGAAGATGATTGTTTTCCCGTGTGTGTATGTGCAAACTATGTGTTTTTAATGCGCATGTGTTAATCTGTTTGCTGTGGCAAAAGTATATGTTTAAAGCAAGTCTGAGTTTGATGTATTTCAGATGGGATCGCTTTGTCAGCCAGTTGTTGTGTTTGGACTGTCAAGTTGTCTCCCCTGCGTCCCGGATCAGAGATGCACGTGCATGCAGTCTAAATGGAAATAAATCCGTCTGTGTGTGTTTTTATCTATCAGTAATTTTTTCACAAAGTGAAGGTACTAATGGACTGTTCTGTACAATAAACTGTACGAACAATTAACCTGCCATGAAATATATGTGAAGCGTTGATGATGTGACACCTGAATAGGGCAACGCCAGGGTGATGTAAGTGAAAACTGGAACCTGTCCCAAGCATACTTACCTGGCACAGGCTTTACAGTGATCCGCAAGGCTGTGGGCCCGGGGCGAGACCTTTCCATTGCACCTCGGTTTGGTTGACCCCTGCGATCGTCCCAAATGTGGACGACTCGGGTGCGCAATTTATAAGTGTGGGGGACTGCGTTCGCGCTCTCCCCTTGAAAATCAACCCCAAAAATAGATATTTTCAGTTGACACTTCCCCCACTTCCAAATCACTTGAAGATGATTGTTTTCCCGTGTGTGTATGTGCAAACTATGTGTTTTTAATGCGCATGTGTTAATCTGTTTGCTGTGGCAAAAGTATATGTTTAAAGCAAGTCTGAGTTTGATGTATTTCAGATGGGATCGCTTTGTCAGCCAGTTGTTGTGTTTGGACTGTCAAGTTGTCTCCCCTGCGTCCCGGATCAGAGATGCACGTGCATGCAGTCTAAATGGAAATAAATCCGTCTGTGTGTGTTTTTATCTATCAGTAATTTTTTCACAAAGTGAAGGTACTAATGGACTGTTCTGTACAATAAACTGTACGAACAATTAACCTGCCATGAAATATATGTGAAGCGTTGATGATGTGACACCTGAATAGGGCAACGCCAGGGTGATGTAAGTGAAAACTGGAACCTGTCCCAAGCATACTTACCTGGCACAGGCTTTACAGTGATCCGCAAGGCTGTGGGCCCGGGGCGAGACCTTTCCATTGCACCTCGGTTTGGTTGACCCCTGCGATCGTCCCAAATGTGGACGACTCGGGTGCGCAATTTATAAGTGTGGGGGACTGCGTTCGCGCTCTCCCCTTGAAAATCAACCCCAAAAATAGATATTTTCAGTTGACACTTCCCCCACTTCCAAATCACTTGAAGATGATTGTTTTCCCGTGTGTGTATGTGCAAACTATGTGTTTTTAATGCGCATGTGTTAATCTGTTTGCTGTGGCAAAAGTATATGTTTAAAGCAAGTCTGAGTTTGATGTATTTCAGATGGGATCGCTTTGTCAGCCAGTTGTTGTGTTTGGACTGTCAAGTTGTCTCCCCTGCGTCCCGGATCAGAGATGCACGTGCATGCAGTCTAAATGGAAATAAATCCGTCTGTGTGTGTTTTTATCTATCAGTAATTTTTTCACAAAGTGAAGGTACTAATGGACTGTTCTGTACAATAAACTGTACGAACAATTAACCTGCCATGAAATATATGTGAAGCGTTGATGATGTGACACCTGAATAGGGCAACGCCAGGGTGATGTAAGTGAAAACTGGAACCTGTCCCAAGCATACTTACCTGGCACAGGCTTTACAGTGATCCGCAAGGCTGTGGGCCCGGGGCGAGACCTTTCCATTGCACCTCGGTTTGGTTGACCCCTGCGATCGTCCCAAATGTGGACGACTCGGGTGCGCAATTTATAAGTGTGGGGGACTGCGTTCGCGCTCTCCCCTTGAAAATCAACCCCAAAAATAGATATTTTCAGTTGACACTTCCCCCACTTCCAAATCACTTGAAGATGATTGTTTTCCCGTGTGTGTATGTGCAAACTATGTGTTTTTAATGCGCATGTGTTAATCTGTTTGCTGTGGCAAAAGTATATGTTTAAAGCAAGTCTGAGTTTGATGTATTTCAGATGGGATCGCTTTGTCAGCCAGTTGTTGTGTTTGGACTGTCAAGTTGTCTCCCCTGCGTCCCGGATCAGAGATGCACGTGCATGCAGTCTAAATGGAAATAAATCCGTCTGTGTGTGTTTTTATCTATCAGTAATTTTTTCACAAAGTGAAGGTACTAATGGACTGTTCTGTACAATAAACTGTACGAACAATTAACCTGCCATGAAATATATGTGAAGCGTTGATGATGTGACACCTGAATAGGGCAACGCCAGGGTGATGTAAGTGAAAACTGGAACCTGTCCCAAGCATACTTACCTGGCACAGGCTTTACAGTGATCCGCAAGGCTGTGGGCCCGGGGCGAGACCTTTCCATTGCACCTCGGTTTGGTTGACCCCTGCGATCGTCCCAAATGTGGACGACTCGGGTGCGCAATTTATAAGTGTGGGGGACTGCGTTCGCGCTCTCCCCTTGAAAATCAACCCCAAAAATAGATATTTTCAGTTGACACTTCCCCCACTTCCAAATCACTTGAAGATGATTGTTTTCCCGTGTGTGTATGTGCAAACTATGTGTTTTTAATGCGCATGTGTTAATCTGTTTGCTGTGGCAAAAGTATATGTTTAAAGCAAGTCTGAGTTTGATGTATTTCAGATGGGATCGCTTTGTCAGCCAGTTGTTGTGTTTGGACTGTCAAGTTGTCTCCCCTGCGTCCCGGATCAGAGATGCACGTGCATGCAGTCTAAATGGAAATAAATCCGTCTGTGTGTGTTTTTATCTATCAGTAATTTTTTCACAAAGTGAAGGTACTAATGGACTGTTCTGTACAATAAACTGTACGAACAATTAACCTGCCATGAAATATATGTGAAGCGTTGATGATGTGACACCTGAATAGGGCAACGCCAGGGTGATGTAAGTGAAAACTGGAACCTGTCCCAAGCATACTTACCTGGCACAGGCTTTACAGTGATCCGCAAGGCTGTGGGCCCGGGGCGAGACCTTTCCATTGCACCTCGGTTTGGTTGACCCCTGCGATCGTCCCAAATGTGGACGACTCGGGTGCGCAATTTATAAGTGTGGGGGACTGCGTTCGCGCTCTCCCCTTGAAAATCAACCCCAAAAATAGATATTTTCAGTTGACACTTCCCCCACTTCCAAATCACTTGAAGATGATTGTTTTCCCGTGTGTGTATGTGCAAACTATGTGTTTTTAATGCGCATGTGTTAATCTGTTTGCTGTGGCAAAAGTATATGTTTAAAGCAAGTCTGAGTTTGATGTATTTCAGATGGGATCGCTTTGTCAGCCAGTTGTTGTGTTTGGACTGTCAAGTTGTCTCCCCTGCGTCCCGGATCAGAGATGCACGTGCATGCAGTCTAAATGGAAATAAATCCGTCTGTGTGTGTTTTTATCTATCAGTAATTTTTTCACAAAGTGAAGGTACTAATGGACTGTTCTGTACAATAAACTGTACGAACAATTAACCTGCCATGAAATATATGTGAAGCGTTGATGATGTGACACCTGAATAGGGCAACGCCAGGGTGATGTAAGTGAAAACTGGAACCTGTCCCAAGCATACTTACCTGGCACAGGCTTTACAGTGATCCGCAAGGCTGTGGGCCCGGGGCGAGACCTTTCCATTGCACCTCGGTTTGGTTGACCCCTGCGATCGTCCCAAATGTGGACGACTCGGGTGCGCAATTTATAAGTGTGGGGGACTGCGTTCGCGCTCTCCCCTTGAAAATCAACCCCAAAAATAGATATTTTCAGTTGACACTTCCCCACTTCCAAATCACTTGAAGATGATTGTTTTCCCGTGTGTGTATGTGCAAACTATGTGTTTTTAATGCGCATGTGTTAATCTGTTTGCTGTGGCAAAAGTATATGTTTAAAGCAAGTCTGAGTTTGATGTATTTCAGATGGGATCGCTTTGTCAGCCAGTTGTTGTGTTTGGACTGTCAAGTTGTCTCCCCTGCGTCCCGGATCAGAGATGCACGTGCATGCAGTCTAAATGGAAATAAATCCGTCTGTGTGTGTTTTTATCTATCAGTAATTTTTTCACAAAGTGAAGGTACTAATGGACTGTTCTGTACAATAAACTGTACGAACAATTAACCTGCCATGAAATATATGTGAAGCGTTGATGATGTGACACCTGAATAGGGCAACGCCAGGGTGATGTAAGTGAAAACTGGAACCTGTCCCAAGCATACTTACCTGGCACAGGCTTTACAGTGATCCGCAAGGCTGTGGGCCCGGGGCGAGACCTTTCCATTGCACCTCGGTTTGGTTGACCCCTGCGATCGTCCCAAATGTGGACGACTCGGGTGCGCAATTTATAAGTGTGGGGGACTGCGTTCGCGCTCTCCCCTTGAAAATCAACCCCAAAAATAGATATTTTCAGTTGACACTTCCCCCACTTCCAAATCACTTGAAGATGATTGTTTTCCCGTGTGTGTATGTGCAAACTATGTGTTTTTAATGCGCATGTGTTAATCTGTTTGCTGTGGCAAAAGTATATGTTTAAAGCAAGTCTGAGTTTGATGTATTTCAGATGGGATCGCTTTGTCAGCCAGTTGTTGTGTTTGGACTGTCAAGTTGTCTCCCCTGCGTCCCGGATCAGAGATGCACGTGCATGCAGTCTAAATGGAAATAAATCCGTCTGTGTGTGTTTTTATCTATCAGTAATTTTTTCACAAAGTGAAGGTACTAATGGACTGTTCTGTACAATAAACTGTACGAACAATTAACCTGCCATGAAATATATGTGAAGCGTTGATGATGTGACACCTGAATAGGGCAACGCCAGGGTGATGTAAGTGAAAACTGGAACCTGTCCCAAGCATACTTACCTGGCACAGGCTTT